>NW_022264651.1:0-25622 GCF_002021735.2 Oncorhynchus kisutch
GACTAGACATCCACTACCCCACTACCACTATCAGATTAGAGCCATAATGTATAGACTAGACATCTACCACCCCACTAAACACTATCAGATGAAAGAGCCATAAGGGAGACTAGACATCTACCACTCCTACACTATCAGATTAGAGCCATAAGGGAGACTAGAAATCTACCAACCACTACCACTATCAGATTAGAACCATAAGGGAGCCCAGACATCTACCAACCCCATACCAGATTGCAGATTAGAACCATATAACGGAGACTAGACATCTACCACCCCACTACCACTATCAGATTAGAGCATAAGGGAGACTAAGACATCTACCACCCCACTACCACTGTCAGATTAGAGCCATAAGGGAGCTAGACATCTACCACCACACTACCACTATCATATTAGAACCATAAGGGACACTAGACATCTACCACCCCTACACTATCAATTAGAGTCATAAGGGAGCCTAGACATCTACCACCCCACTTCCAGAATCAGATTAGAGCCATAAAGCAGAATAGACATCTACCACCCCACTACCACTATCAGATTAGAGCCATAAGGGAGAATAGACATCTACCACCCCATTACCACTTCACATTAGAGCCATAAGGAGCCTAGACATCTACCACCCCACTACCACTATCAGATTAGAGCCATAAAGGAGACTATACATCTACACCCCACTACCACTATCAGATTAGAGCCATAAGGGAGACTAGACATCTACCACCCCACTACCACTGTCAGATTAGAGCCATAAGGAGCCTAGACATCTACCACCCCACTACCACTAATCATATTAGAACCATAAGGGACACTATACATCTACCACCCCATTACCACTATCACATTAGAAGTCATAAGTGAGCCTAGACATCTACCACCATACCACTATCAGATTGAGCCATAAGGGAGACTAGACATCTTCCACTCCATTACCACTATCAGATTAGAGCCATAAGGGGAGACTAAAATCTACCAACCCCACTACCAGTATCAGATTAGAGCCATAAGGGGGACTCGACACTTTACCACCCCACTACCACTATCATATCAGAGCCTAAGCAACTGGGCATTTAACACTATCAGATTAGAGCCATAAGAGGGCCTAGACATCTACCACTCCACTTACCACTATCAGATTAGAGCCATAAAGGAGACTAGACCTCTACCACCCACTACCACGATCAGATTAGAGCCATCAAGCAGACTAGGCATCTACCACTATAAGATTATAGCCAAAAGGGAGGACTAGACATCCACTACCCACTACCACTATCAGATTAGAGCCATAGGGAGACTAGACAACCACTACCCCATTACCACTATCAGATTAGAGCCATAAAGGAGCCTAGACATCTACCACTTCCACTACCACTATCAGATTAGAGCCATAAAGGAGACTAGACCTCTACCACCCCACTACCACGATCAGATTAGAGCCATCAAGCAGACTAGGCATCTACCACTAAGATTATAGCCAAAAGGGAGACTAGACATCCACTACCCACTACCACTATCAGATTAGAGCCATAAGGGAGACTAGACAACCACTACCCCATTACCACTATAGATTAGAGCCATACTGGAGACTAGACATCTACCACCCCACTCCCTCTATCAGATTAGAACCATAAGGGAGCCCAGACATCTACCAACCCACTACCACTATCAGATTAGAGATAGACATCTATCCACCCATTACAACTATCACATTAGAGCCATAAGGGAGCCTAGACATCTACCACCCAATTACCACTATCAGATTAGAGCCATAAGGGAGATAGACATCTACCACCCACTACCACTATCAGATTAGAGCCATAAAGGAGACTAGACATCTACCACCCCACTACCACTATCAGATAATAAGAGCCATAAGGGAGACTAGACATCTACAACCCACTACCACTATCAAATTAGAAACCATAAGGGAGCCTAGACATCTAACCACACCCACTACCACTATCAGATTAGAGCCATAAAGGAGACTAGACCTCTACCACCCCACTACCACGATCAATTAGAGCCATCAAGCAGACTAGGCATCTACACTATAAGATTAATAGCCAAAAGGGAGACTAGACATCCACTACCCCCACTACCACTATCAGATTAGAGCCATAATGTAGACTAGACATCTACCACCCCACTAAACACTATCAGATGAGAGCCATAAGGGAGACTAGACATCTACCACTCCACTACCACTATCAGATTAGAGCCATAAAGCAGACTAGGCATATACCACTATCATATTAGAGCCATAAGGGAAACTAGACATCTTACCACCCCACTTCCAGCATCGATTAGAGCCATAAAGCAGACTAGACATCTACCACTATCAGATTAGAAACCATAAGGGAGCCCAGACATCTACCACCCACCCTTTACCACAATCACATTAGAGCCATAAAGGAGACTATACATCTACCACCCCACTACCACTATCAGATTAGAGCCATAAGGGAGCCTAGACATCTACCACCCACTACCCACTATCAGATTAGAGCCATAAAGGGAGACTAGACAACCACTACTCCATTACCACTATCAGATTAGAGCCATACTGGAGACTAGACATCTACCACCCCACTCCCTCTATCAGATTAGAACCATAAGGGAGCCCAGACATCTACCACCCCACTACCACTATCAGATTAGAGAATAGACATCTACCACCCCATTACAACTATCACATTAGAGCCATAAGGGAGCCTAGACATCTACCACCCAATTACCACTATCAGATTAGAGCCATAAGGAGACTAGACATCTACAACCCCACTACCACTATCAGATTAGAACCATAAGGGAGCCTAGACATCTACCACCCCACTACCACTATCAGATTAGAGCCATAAAGGAGACTAGACATCTACACCACCCCACTACCACTATCAGATTAGAGCCATAAGGGAGTCTAGACATCTACCACCCCATTACCACTATCACATTAGAGCCATAAGGGAGACTAGACATCTACCACCCAATTACCACTATCAGATTAGTGCCAAAAGGGAGACTGGGCATTTAACACTATCAGATTAGAGCCATAAGGGACACTAGACATCTACCACCCCATTGCCACTATCAGATTAGAGCCATAAAGGAGCCTAGACATCTACCACTCCCACTACCACTATCAGATTAGAGCCATAAAGGAGACTAGACATCTACCACCCCACTACCACGATCAGATTAGAGCCATCAAGCAGACTAGGCATCTACCACTATAAGATTATTGCCAAAGGGAGACTAGACATCCACTACCCCACTACCACTATCAGATTAGAGTCATAATATAGACTAGACATCTACCACCCCACTAAACACTATCAGATAAGAGCCATAACGGAGACTAGACATCTACCACTCCACTACCACTATCAGATTAGAGCCATAAGGGAGACTAGAAATCTACCAACCCACTACCACTATCAGATTAGAACCATAAGGGAGCCCAGACATCTACCAACCCACTACCACTATCAGATTAGAACCATAAGGGAGCCTAGACAGCTACCACCCCATTACCACTATCAGATTAGAGCCAAAAGGGAGACTAGACATCTACCACCCCATTACCACTATCACATTAGAGCCATAAGGGAGCCTAGACATCTACCACCCCCATTACCACTATCACATTAGAGCCATAAAGGAGACTATACATCTACCACCCCACTACCACTATCAGATTAGAGCCATAAGGGAGACTAGACATCTACCACCCCACTACCACTGTCAGATTAGAGCCATAAGGGAGCCTAGACATCTACCACCCCACTACCACTATCATATTAGAACCATAAGGGACACTAGACATCTACCACCCCATTACCACTATCACATTAGAGTCATAAGGGAGCCTAGACATCTACCACCCCACTTCCAGAATCAGATTAGAGCCATAAAGCAGACTAGACATCTACCACCCCACTACCACTATCAGATTAGAACCATAAGGGAGAATAGACATCTACCACCCCATTACCACTATCACATTAGAGCCATAAGGGAGCCTAGACATCTACCACCCCACTACCACTATCAGATTAGAGCCATAAGGGAGACTAGACATCTACAACCCCACTACCACTATCAGATTAGAACCATAAGGGAGCCTAGACATCTACCACCCCACTACCACTATCAGATTAGAGCCATAAAGGAGACTAGACATCTACCACCCCACTACCACTATCAGATTAGAGCCATAAGGGAGTCTAGACATCTACCACCCCCACTACCACGATCAGATTAGAGCCATCAAGCAGACTAGGCATCTACCACTATAAGATTATAGCCAAAAGGGAGACTAGACATCCACTACCCCACTACCACTATCAGATTAGAGCCATAATGTAGACTAGACATCTACCACCCCACTAAACACTATCAGATGAGAGCCATAAGGGAGACTAGACATCTACCACTCCACTACCAGTATCAGATTAGTGCCATAAGGGAGACTAGACATCTACACCCACTACCACTATCATATCAGAGCCATAAGGGAGACTGGGCATTTAACACTATCGGATTAGAGCCATAAGGGACACTAGACATCTACCACCCCATGGCCACTATCAGATTAGAGCCATAAAGGAGCCTAGACATCTACCACTCCACTACCACTATCAGATTAGAGCCATAAAGGAGACTAGACATCTACCACCCCACTACCACGGTCAGATTAGAGCCATCAAGCAGACTAGGCATCTACCACTATAAGATTATTGCCAAAAGGGAGACTAGACATCCACTACCCCCACTACCACTATCAGATTAGAGCCATAATGTAGACTAGACATCTACCACCCCCACTAAACACTATCAGATGAGAGCCATAAGGGAGACTAGACATCTACCACTCCACTACCACTATCAGATTAGAGCCATAAGGGAGACTAGAAATCTACCAACCCACTACCACTATCAGATTAGAACCATAAGGGAGCCCAGACATCTACCAACCCACTACCACTATCAGATTAGAACCATAAAGGAGACTAGACATCTACCACCCCACTACCACTATCAGATTAGAGCCATAAGGGAGACTAGACATCTACCACCCCACTACCACTGTCAGATTAGAGCCATAAGGGAGCCTAGACATCTACCACCCCACTACCACTATCATATTAGAACCATAAGGGACACTAGACATCTACCACCCCATTACCACTATCACATTAGAGTCATAAGGGAGCCTAGACATCTACCACCCCACTTCCAGAATCAGATTAGAGCCATAAAGCAGACTAGACATCTACCACCCCACTACCACTATCAGATTAGAACCATAAGGGAGAATAGACATCTACCACCCCATTACCACTATCACATTAGAGCCATAAGGGAGCCTAGACATCTACCACCCCACTACCACTATCAGATTAGAGCCATAAAGGAGACTATACATCTACCACCCCACTACCACTATCAGATTAGAGCCATAAGGGAGACTAGACATCTACCACCCCACTACCACTGTCAGATTAGAGCCATAAGGGAGCCTAGACATCTACCACCCCACTATCATATTAGAACCATAAGGGACACAAGACATCTACCACCCCATTACCACTATCACATTAGAGTCATAAGTGAGCCTAGACATCTACCACCCAATTACCACTATCAGATTAGAGCCATAAGGGAGACTAGACATCTTCCACTCCATTACCACTATCAGATTAGAGCCATAAGGGAGACTAGAAATCTACCACCCCACTACCAGTATCAGATTAGAGCCATAAGGGGGACTCGACATCTACCACCCCCACTACCACTGTCATATCAGAGCCATAAAGCAGACTGGGCATTTAACACTATCAGATTAGAGCCATAAGGGAGCCTAGACATCTACCACTCCACTACCACTATCAGATTAGAGCCATAAAGGAGACTAGACCTCTACCACCCCACTACCACGATCAGATTAGAGCCATCAAGCAGACTAGGCATCTACCACTATAAGATTATAGCCAAAAGGGAGACTAGACATCCACTACCCCACTACCACTATCAGATTAGAGCCATAAGGGAGACTAGACAACCACTACCCCATTACCACTATCAGATTAGAGCCATACTGGAGACTAGACATCTACCACCCCACTCCCTCTATCAGATTAGAACCATAAGGGAGCCCAGACATCTACCACCCCACTACCACTATCAGATTAGAGAATAGACATCTACCACCCCATTACAACTATCACATTAGAGCCATAAGGGAGCCTAGACATCTACCACCCAATTACCACTATCAGATTAGAGCCATAAGGGAGACTAGACATCTACAACCCCACTACCACTATCAGATTAGAACCATAGGGAGCCTAGACATCTACCACCCCACTACCACTATCAGATTAGAGCCATAAAGGAGACTAGACATCTACCACCCCCACTACCACTATCAGATTAGAGCCATAAGGGAGTCTAGACATCTACCACCCCATTACCACTATCACATTAGAGCCATAAGGGAGACTAGACATCTACCACCCAATTACCACTATCAGATTAGTGCCAAAAGGGAGACTGGGCATTTAACACTATCAGATTAGAGCCATAAGGGACACTAGACATCTACCACCCCATTGCCACTATCAGATTAGAGCCATAAAGGAAGCCCTAGACATCTACCACTCCACTACCACTATCAGATTAGAGCCATAAAGGAGACTAGACATCTACCACCCCACTACCACGATCAGATTAGAGCCATCAAGCAGACTAGGCATCTACCACTATAAGATTATTGCCAAAAGGGAGACTAGACATCCACTACCCCCACTACCACTATTCAGATTAGAGTCATAATATAGACTAGACATCTACCACCCCACTAAACACTATCAGATAAGAGCCATAACGGAGACTAGACATCTACCACTCACTACCAGCTATCAGATTAGAGCCATAAGGGAGACTAGAAATCTACCAACCCACTACCACTATCAGATTAGAACCATAGGGAGCCCAGACATCTACCAACCCACTACCACTATCAGATTAGAACCATAAGGGAGACTAGACATCTACCACCCCATTACCACTATCAGATTAGAGCCATAAGGGAGACTAGACATCTACCACCCCACTACCACTATCAGATTAGAGCCATAAGGGAGACTAGACTCTACACCCATTACCACTATCAGATTAGAGCCATAAAGGAGACTAGACATCTACCACCCACTACCACTATCAGATTAGAGCCATAAGGGAGACTAGACATCTACCACCCCACTACCACTATCAGATTAGAGCCATAAGGGAGACTAGACATCTACCACCCCACTACCACTATCAGATTAGAGCCATAAGGGGAACTAGACATCTACCACCCCATTACCACTATCAGATTAGAGCCATAAGGGAGCCTAGACATCTACCACCCCACTTCCACTATCAGATTAGAGCCATAAAGGAGACTAGACATCTACCACCCACTACCACTATCAGATTAGAGCCATAAGGAGATAGACATCTACCACCCCACTACCCCACCCCCACTAACCACTATCAGATTAGAGCCATAAGGGAGACTAGACATCTACAACCCCACTACCACTATCAGATTAGAACATAAGGGAGCCTAGACATCTACCACCCCACTACCACTATCAGATTAGAGCCATAAAGGAGACTAGACATCTACCACCCCCACTACCACTATCAGATTAGAGCCATAAGGGAGTCTAGACATCTACCACCCCACTACCCACTATCATATCAGAGCCATAAGGAGACTGGGCATTTAACACGATCAGATTAGAGCCATAAGGGACACTAGACATCTACCACCCCCCATTGCCACTATCAGATTAGAGCCATAAAGGAGCCTAGACATCTACCACTCCACTACCACTATCAGATTAGAGCCATAAAGGAGACTAGACATCTACCACCCCACTACCACGGTCAGATTAGAGCCATCAAGCAGACTAGGCATCTACCACTATAAGATTATTGCCAAAAGGGAGACTAGACATCCACTACCCCACTACCACTATCAGATTAGAGCCATAATGTAGACTAGACATCTACCACCCCACTAAACACTATCAGATGAGAGCCATAAGGGAGACTAGACATCTACCACTCCACTACCACTATCAGATTAGAGCCATAAGGGAGACTAGAAATCTACCAACCCACTACCACTATCAGATTAGAACCATAAGGGAGCCCAGACATCTACCAACCACTACCACTATCAGATTAGAACCATAAAGGAGACTAGACATCTACCACCCCACTACCACTATCAGATTAGAGCCATAAGGGAGACTAGACATCTACCACCCCACTACCACTGTCAGATTAGAGCCATAAGGGAGCCTAGACATCTACCACCCCACTACCACTATCATATTAGAACCATAAGGGACACTAGACATCTACCACCCCATTACCACTATCACATTAGAGTCATAAGGGAGCCTAGACATCTACCACCCCACTTCCAGAATCAGATTAGAGCCATAAAGCAGACTAGACATCTACCACCCCACTACCACTATCAGATTAGAACCATAAGGGAGAATAAGACATCTACCACCCCATTACCACTATCACATTAGAGCCATAGGGAGCCTAGACATCTACCACCCCACTACCACTATCAGATTAGAGCCATAAAGGAGACTATACATCTACACCCCCACTACCACTATCAGATTAGAGCCATAAGGGAGACTAACATCTACCACCCCACTACCACTGTCAGATTAGAGCCATAAGGGAGCCTAGACATCTACCACCCCACTACCACCTATCATATTAGAACCATAAGGGACACAAGACACTACCACCCCATTACCACTATCACTTAGAGGCATAGTGCGCCTAGACATCTACCACCCAATTACCACTAATCAGATTATAGAGCCATAAGGATGACTAGACATCTTCCCCTCCATTACCACTATCAGATTAGAGCCTAAAGGGAGACTAGAAATCTTACCACCCCACTACCATATCAGATTAGAGCCATAAGGGGGGACTCGACATCTACCACCCCACTACCACTGTCATATCAGAGCCATAAAGCAGACTGGGCATTTAACACTATCAGATTAGAGCCATAAGGGAGCCTAGACATCTACCACTCCACTACCACTATCAGATTAGAGCCATAAAGGAGACTAGACTTCTACCACCCCACTACCACGATCAGATTAGAGCCATCAAGCAGACTAGGCATCTACCACTATAAGATTATAGCCAAAGGGAGACTAGACATCCACTCCCCCACTACCACTATCAGATTAGAGCCATAAGGGAGGACCTAGACAACCACTACCCCATTACCACTATCAGATTAGAGCCATACTGGAGACTAGACATCTACCACCCCCACTCCCTCTATCAGATTAGAACCATAAGGGAGCCCAGAACATCTACCACCCCACTACCACTATCAGATTAGAGAATAGACATCTACCACCCCATTACAACTATCACATTAGAGCCATAATGGAGCCTAGACATCTACCACCCAATTACCACTATCAGATTAGAGCCATAAGGGAGACTAGACATCTTACAACCCCACTTACCACTATCAGATTAGAACCATAAGGGAGCCTAGACATCTACCACCCCACTACCACTATCAGATTAGAGCCATAAAGGAGACTAGACATCTACCACCCCACTACCACTATCAGATTAGAGCCATAAGGGAGTCTAGACATCTACCACCCCATTACCACTATCACATTAGAGCCATAAGGGAGACTAGACATCTACCACCCAATTACCACTATCAGATTAGTGCCAAAAGGGAGACTGGGCATTTAACACTATCAGATTAGAGCCATAAGGGACACTAGACATCTACCACCCCATTGCCACTATCAGATTAGAGCCATAAAGGAGCCTAGACATCTACCACTCCACTACCACTATCAGATTAGAGCCATAAAGGAGACTAGACATCTACCACCCCACTACCACGATCAGATTAGAGCCATCAAGCAGACTAGGCATCTACCACTATAAGATTATTGCCAAAAGGGGAGACTAGACATCCACTACCCCACTACCACTATCAGATTAGAGTCATAATATAGACTAGACATCTACCACCCCACTAAACACTATCAGATAAGAGCCATAACGGAGACTAGACATCTACCACTCCACTACCACTATCAGATTAGAGCCATAAGGGAGACTAGAAATCTACCAACCCACTACCACTATCAGATTAGAACCATAAGGGAGCCCAGACATCTACCAACCCACTACCACTATCAGATTAGAACCATAAGGGAGCCTAGACAGCTACCACCCCATTACCACTATCAGATTAGAGCCAAAAGGGAGACTAGACATCTACCACCCCATTACCACTATCACATTAGAGCCATAAGGGAGCCTAGACATCTACCACCCCATTACCACTATCACATTAGAGCCATAAAGGAGACTATACATCTACCACCCCACTACCACTATCAGATTAGAGCCATAAGGGAGACTAGACATCTACCCACCCCCACTACCACTGTCAGATTAGAGCCATAAGGGAGCCTAGACATCTACCACCCCACTACCACTATCATATTAGAAACCATAAGGGACACTAGACATCTACCACCCCATTACCACTATCACATTAGAGTCATAAGGGAGCCTAGACATCTACCACCCCCACTTCCAGAATCAGATTAGAGCCATAAAGCAGACTAGACATCTACCACCCACTACCACTATCAGATTAGAACCATAAGGGAGAATAGACATCTACCACCCCATTACCACTATCACATTAGAGCCATAAGGGAGCCTAGACATCTACCACCCACTACCACTATCAGATTAGAGCCATAAAGGGAGACTAGACATCTACACCCCACTACCACTATCAGATTAGAACCATAAGGAGCCTAGACATCTACCACCCCACTGACCACTATCAGATTAGAGCCATAAAGGAGACTAGACATCTACCACCCCACTACCACTATACGATTAGAGCCATAAGGGAGTCTAGACATCTACCACCCCACTACCCACTATCATATCAGAGCCATAAGGGAGACTGGGCATTTAACACGATCAGATTAGAGCCATAAGGGACACTAGACATCTACCACCCCATTGCCACTATCAGATTAGAGCCATAAAGGAGCCTAGACATCTACCACTCACTACCACTATCAGATTAGAGCCATAAAGGAGACTAGACATCTACCACCCCACTACCACGATCAGATTAGAGCCATCAAGCAGACTAGGCATCTACACTATAAGATTATTGCCAAAAGGGAGACTAGACATCCACTACCCCACTACACTATCAGATTAGAGCCATAATGTAGACTAGACATCTACCACCCCACTAAACACTATCAGATGAGAGCCATAACGGAGACTAGACATCTACCACTCCACTACCACTATCAGATTAGAGCCATAAGGGAGACTAGAAATCTACCAACCCACTACCACTATCAGATTAGAAACCATAAGGGAGCCCAGACATCTACCAGCCCACTACCACTATCAGATTAGAACCATAAGGAGACTAGACAGCTACCACCGCCATTACCACTATCAGATTAGAGCCAAAAGGGAGACTAGACATCTACCACCCAATTACCACTATCAGATTAGAGCCATAAGGGAGACTAGACATCTACAAACCCCACTACCACTATCAGATTAGAACCATAAGGGAGCCTAGACAACTACCACCCCACTACCACTATCAGATTAGGAGCCATAAAGGGAGACTATACATCTCCCACCCCATTACCACTATCACATTAGAGCGATAAGGGAACACTAGACATCTACCACCTCATTGCCACTATCAGATTAGAGCCATACAGGAGCCTAGACATCTAACCACTCCACTACCACTATCAGATTAGCGCCAATAAGGAGACTAGACATCTACCACCCCACTACCACGATCAGATTAGAGCCATCAAGGCAGACTAGGCATCTACCACTATAAGATTATAGCCAAAAGGGAGACTAGACATCCACTACCCCACTACCACTATCAGATTAGAGCCATAATGTAGACTAGACATCTACCACCCCACTAAACACTATCAGATGAGAGCCATTAGGGAGACTAGACATCTACCACTCCACTACCACTATCAGATTAGAACCATAAGGGAGCCCAGACATCTACCAACCCACTACCACTATCAGATTAGAACCATAAGGGAGCCCAGACATCTACCACCCCACTACCACTATCAGATTAGAGCCATACGGGAGACTAGACATCTACCACCCCACTTCCTCCATCAGATGAGAGCCATAAAGCAGACTACGCATATACCACTATCAGATTAGAGCCATAAGGGAGACTAGACAGCTTACCACCCATTACCACTATCAGATTAGAGCCATAAGGGAGACTAGAAATCTACCCAACCCACTACACTATAAGATTAGAACCATAAGGGAGACTAGACATCTACCACCCCACTACCACTATCAGATTAGAGCCATAAGGGAGTCTAGACATCTACCACCCCATTACCACTATCACATTAGAGCCATAATGGAGACTAGACATCTACCACCCAATTACCACTATCAGATTAGTGCCATAAGGGAGACTAGACATCTACCACCCCACTACCAGTATCAGATTAGAGCCATAAGGGAGACTCGACATCTACCACCCCACTACCACTATCATATCAGAGCCATAAAGCAGACTGGGCATTTAACACTATCAGATTAGAGCCATAAGGGACCCTAGACATCTACCACCTCATTGCCACTATCAGATTAGAGCCATAAAGGAGCCTAGACATCTACCACTCCACTACCACTATCAGATTAGAGCCATAAAGGAGACTAGACCTCTACCACCCCACTTCCACGATCAGATTAGAGCAATCAAGCAGACTAGGCATCTACCACTATAAGATTATAGCCAAAAGGGAGACTAGACATCCACTACCCCACTACCACTATCAGATTAGAGCCATAATGTAGACTAGACATCTACCACCCCCACTAAACACTATCAGATGAGAGCCATAAGGGAGACTAGACATCTACCACTCCACTACCACTATCAGATTAGAGCCATAAAGCAGACTAGGCATATACCACTATCATATTAGAGCCATAAGGGAAACTAGACATCTACCACCCCACTTCCAGCATCAGATTAGAGCCATAAAGCAGACTAGACATCTACCACTATCAGATTAGAACCATAAGGGAGACTAGACATCTACCACCCCATTACCACTATCACATTAGAGCCATAAGGGAGACTAGACATCTACCAACCCACTACCACTATCAGATTAGAACCATAAGGGAGACCAGACATCTACCAACCCACTACCACTATCAGATTAGAACCATAAGGGAGACTAGACAGCTACCACCCCATTACCACTATCAGATTAGAGCCAAAAGGGAGACTAGACATCTACCACCCAATTACCACTATCAGATTAGAGCCATAAGGGAGACTAGACATCTACAACCCCACTACCACTATCAGATTAGAACCATAAGGGAGCCTAGACAACTACCACCCCACTACCACTATCAGATTAGAGCCATAAGGGAGACTATACATCTACCACCCCATTACCACTATCACATTAGAGCCATAAGGGACACTAGACATCTACCACCTCATTGCCACTATCAGATTAGAGCCATAAAGGAGCCTAGACATCTACCACTCCACTACCACTATCAGATTAGCGCCAATAAGGAGACTAGACATCTACCACCCCACTACCACGATCAGATTAGAGGCATCAAGCAGACTAGGCATCTACCACTATAAGATTATAGCCAAAAGGGAGACTAGACATCCACTACCCCACTACCACTATCAGATTAGAGCCATAATGTAGACTAGACATCTACCACCCCACTAAACACTATCAGATGAGAGCCATAAGGGAGACTAGACATCTACCACTCCACTACCACTATCAGATTAGAACCATAAGGGAGCCCAGACATCTACCAACCCACTACCACTATCAGATTAGAACCATAAGGGAGCCCAGACATCTACCACCCCACTACCACTATCAGATTAGAGCCATACGGGAGACTAGACATCTACCACCCCACTTCCTCCATCAGATGAGAGCCATAAAGCAGACTACGCATATACCACTATCAGATTAGAGCCATAAGGGAGACTAGACAGCTACCACCCCATTACCACTATCAGATTAGAGCCATAAGGGAGACTAGAAATCTACCAACCCACTACCACTATCAGATAAGAACCATAAGGGAGCCCAGATATCTACCAACCACTACCACTATAAGATTAGAACCATAAGGGACACTAGACATCTACCACCCCATTGCCACTATCAGATTAGAGCCATAAGGGAGACTAGACATCTACCACCCCAATTACCACTATCAGATTAGTGCCAAAAGGGAGACTGGGCATTTAACACTATCAGATTAGAGCCATAAGGGACACTAGACATCTACCACCCCAATTGCCACTATCAGATTAGAGCCATAAAGGAGCCTAGACATCTACCACTCCACTACCACTATCAGATTAGAGCCATAAAGGAGACTAGACATCTACCACCCCCACTACCACGATCAGATTAGAGCCATCAAGCAGACTAGGCATCTACCACTATAAGATTATTGCCAAAAGGGAGACTAGACATCCACTACCCCACTACCACTATCAGATTAGAGTCATAATGTAGACTAGACATCTACCACCCCACTAAACACTATCAGATGAGAGCCATAACGGAGACTAGACATCTACCACTCCACTACCACTATCAGATTAGAGCCATAAGGGAGACTAGAAATCTACCAACCCACTACCACTATCAGATTAGAACCATAAGGGAGCCCAGACATCTACCAACCCACTACCACTATCAGATTAGAACCATAAGGGAGCCTAGACAGCTACCACCCCATTACCACTATCAGATTAGAGCCAAAAGGGAGACTAGACATCTACCACCCCATTACCACTATCACATTAGAGCCATAAGGGAGCCTAGACATCTACCACCCCCATTACCACTATCACATTAGAGCCATAACGGAGACTATACATCTACCACCCCCACTACCACTATCAGATTAGAGCCATAAGGGAGACTAGACATCTACCACCCCACTACCATTGTCAGATTAGAGCCATAAGGGAGCCTAGACATCTACCACCCCACTACCACTATCCTATTAGAAACCATAAGGGACACTAGACATCTACCACCCCATTACCACTATCACATTAGAGTCATAAGGGAGCCTAGACATCTACCACCCCACTTCCAGAATCAGATTAGAGCCATAAAGCAGACTAGACATCTACCACCCCCACTACCACTATCAGATTAGAACCATAAGGGAGAATAGACATCTACCACCCCATTACCACTATCACATTAGAGCCATAAGGGAGCCTAGACATCTACCACCCCACTACCACTATCAGATTAGAGCCATAAGGGAGACTAGACATCTACAACCCCACTACCACTATCAGATTAGAACCATAAGGGAGCCTAGACATCTACCCACCCCACTACCACTATCAGATTAGAGCCATAAAGGAGACTAGACATCTACCACCCCACTACCACTATCAGATTAGAGCCATAAGGGAGTCTAGACATCTACCACCCCACTACCACTATCATATCAGAGCCATAAGGGAGACTGGGCATTTAACACTATCAGATTAGAGCCATAAGGGACACTAGACATCTACCACCCCATTGCCACTATCAGATTAGAGCCATAAAGGAGCCTAGACATCTACCACTCCACTACCACTATCAGATTAGAGCCATAAAGGAGACTAGACATCTACCACCCCACTACCACGATCAGATTAGAGCCATCAAGCAGACTAGGCATCTACCACTATAAGATTATTGCCAAAAGGGAGACTAGACATCCACTACCCCACTACCACTATCAGATTAGAGCCATAAGGGAGACTAGACATCTACAACCCCACTACCACTATCAGATTAGAACCATAAGGGAGCCTAGACATCTACCACCCCACTACCACTATCAGATTAGAGCCATAAAGGAGACTAGACATCTACCACCCCACTACCACTATCAGATTAGAGCCATAAGGGAGTCTAGACATCTACCACCCCACTACCACTATCATATCAGAGCCATAAGGGAGACTGGGCATTTAACACTATCAGATTAGAGCCATAAGGGACACTAGACATCTACCACCCCATTGCCACTATCAGATTAGAGCCATAAAGGAGCCTAGACATCTACCACTCCACTACCACTATCAGATTAGAGCCATAAAGGAGACTAGACATCTACCACCCCACTACCACGATCAGATTAGAGCCATCAAGCAGACTAGGCATCTACCACTATAAGATTATTGCCAAAAGGGAGACTAGACATCCACTACCCCACTACCACTATCAGATTAGAGCCATAATGTAGACTAGACATCTACCACCCCACTAAACACTATCAGATGAGAGCCATAACGGAGACTAGACATCTACCACTCCACTACCACTATCAGATTAGAGCCATAAGGGAGACTAGAAATCTACCAACCCACTACCACTATCAGATTAGAACCATAAGGGAGCCCAGACATCTACCAACCCACTACCACTATCAGATTAGAACCATAAGGGAGACTAGACAGCTACCACCCCATTACCACTATCAGATTAGAGCCAAAAGGGAGACTAGACATCTACCACCCAATTACCACTATCAGATTAGAGCCATAAGGGAGACTAGACATCAACAACCCCACTACCACTATCAGATTAGAACCATAAGGGAGCCTAGACAACTACCACCCCACTACCACTATCAGATTAGAGCCATAAGGGAGACTATACATCTACCACCCCATTACCACTATCACATTAGAGCCATAAGGGACACTAGACATCTACCACCTCACAGACGCAGGCCTCCTAATTGTCCCTAGAATTTCTAAGCAAACAGCTGGAGGCAGGGCTTTCTCCTATAGAGCTCCATTTTTATGGAACGGTCTGCCTACCCATGTCAGAGACGCAAACTCGGTCTCAACCTTTAAGTCTTTACTGAAGACTCATCTCTTCAGTGGGTCATATGATTGAGTGTAGTCTGGCCCAGGAGTGGGAAGGTGAACGGAAAGGCTCTGGAGCAACGAACCGCCCTTGCTGTCTCTGCCTGGCCGGTTCCCCTCTTTCCACTGGGATTCTCTGCCTCTAACCCTATTACAGGGGCTGAGTCACTGGCTTGCTGGGGCTCTCTCATGCTGTCCCTGGAGGGGGTGCGTCACCTGAGTGGGTTGATTCACTGTTGTGGTCATCCTGTCTGGGTTGGCGCCCCCCCCCCCCCCTTGGGTTGTGCCGTGGCGGAGATCTTTGTGGGCTATACTCAGCCTTGTCTCAGGATGGTAAGTTGGTGGTTGAAGATATCCCTCTAGTGGTGTGGGGGCTGTGCTTTGGCAAAGTGGGTGGGGTTATATCCTTCCTGTTTGGCCCTGTCCGGGGGTGTCCTCGGATGGGGCCACAGTGTCTCCTGACCCCTCCTGTCTCAGCCTCCAGTATTTATGCTGCAGTAGTTTATGTGTCGGGGGGCTGGGGTCAGTTTGTTATATCTGGAGTACTTCTCCTGTCCTATTCGGTGTCCTGTGTGAATCTAAGTGTGCGTTCTCTAATTCTCTCCTTCTCTCTTTCTTTCTCTCTCTCGGAGGACCTGAGCCCTAGGACCATGCCCCAGGACTACCTGACATGATGACTCCTTGCTGTCCCCAGTCCACCTGGCCATGCTGCTGTTCCAGTTTCAACTGACCTGAGCCCTAGGACCATGCCCCAGGACTACCTGACATGATGACTCCTTGCTGTCCCCAGTCTACCTGGCCATGCTGCTGCTCCAGTTTCAACTTCCACCTGACTGTGCTGCTGCTCTAGTTTCAACTGTTCTGCCTTATTATTATTCGACCATGCTGGTCATTTATGAACATTGAACATCTTGACCATGTTCTGTTATAATCCCCACCCGGCACAGCCAGAAGAGGACTGGCCACCCCACATAGCCTGGTTCCTCTCTAGGTTTCTTCCTAGGTATTGGCCTTTCTAGGGAGTTTTTCCTAGCCACCGTGCTTCTCCACCTGCATTGCTTGCTGTTTGGGGTTTTAGGCTGGGTTTCTGTACAGCACTTTGAGATATCAGCTGATGTACGAAGGGCTATATAAATAAATTTGATTTGATTTGATTGCCACTATCAGATTAGAGCCATAAAGGAGCCTAGACATCTACCACTCCACTACCACTATCAGATTAGCGCCAATAAGGAGACTAGACATCTCCCACCCCACTACCACGATCAGATTAGAGCCATCAAGCAGACTAGGCATCTACCACTATAAGATTATAGCCAAAAGGGAGACTAGACATCCACTACCCCACTACCACTATCAGATTAGAGCCATAATGTAGACTAGACATCTACCACCCCACTAAACACTATCAGATGAGAGCCATTAGGGAGACTAGACATCTACCACTCCACTACCACTATCAGATTAGAACCATAAGGGAGCCCAGACATCTACCAACCCACTACCACTATCAGATTAGAACCATAAGGGAGCCCAGACATCTACCACCCCACTACCACTATCAGATTAGAGCCATACGGGAGACTAGACATCTACCACCCCACTTCCTCCATCAGATGAGAGCCATAAAGCAGACTACGCATATACCACTATCAGATTAGAGCCATAAGGGAGACTAGACAGCTACCACCCCATTACCACTATCAGATTAGAGCCATAAGGGAGACTAGAAATCTACCAACCCACTACCACTATAAGATTAGAACCATAAGGGAGACTAGACATCTACCACCCCACTACCACTATCAGATTAGAGCCATAAGGGAGCCAAGACATCTACCACCCCATTACCACTATCACATTAGAGCCATAATGGAGACTAGACATCTACCACCCAATTACCACTATCAGATTAGTGCCATAAGGGAGACTAGACATCTACCACCCCACTACCAGTATCAGATTAGAGCCATAAGGGAGACTCGACATCTACCACCCCACTACCACTATCATATCAGAGCCATAAAGCAGACTGGGCATTTAACACTATCAGATTAGAGCCATAAGGGACCCTAGACATCTACCACCTCATTGCCACTATCAGATTAGAGCCATAAAGGAGCCTAGACATCTACCACTCCACTACCACTATCAGATTAGAGCCATAAAGGAGACTAGACCTCTACCACCCCACTTCCACGATCAGATTAGAGCAATCAAGCAGACTAGGCATCTACCACTATAAGATTATAGCCAAAAGGGAGACTAGACATCCACTACCCCACTACCACTATCAGATTAGAGCCATAATGTAGACTAGACATCTACCACCCCACTAAACACTATCAGATGAGAGCCATAAGGGAGACTAGACATCTACCACTCCACTACCACTATCAGATTAGAGCCATAAGGGAAACTAGACATCTACCACCCCCACTTCCAGCATCAGACTAGAGCCATAAAGCAGACTAGACATCTACCACTATCAGATTAGAACCATAAGGGAGACTAGACATCTACCACCCCATTACCACTATCACATTAGAGCCATAAGGGAGACTAGACATCTACCAACCCACTACCACTATAAGATTAGAACCATAAGGGAGCCCAGACATCTACCAACCCACTACCACTATCAGATTAGACCATAAGGGAGACTAGACAGCTACCACCCCATTACCACTATCAGATTAGAGCCAAAAGGGAGGACTAGACCATCTAACATCCCAATTACCACTATCAGATTAGAGCCATAAGGGAGACTAGACATCTACAACCCCACTACCACTATCAGATTAGAACCATAAGGGAGCCTAGACAACTACCACCCCACTACCACTATCAGATTAGAGCCATAAGGGAGACTATACATCTACCACCCCCATTACCACTATCACATTAGAGCCATAAGGGACACTAGACATCTACCACCTCATTGCCACTATCAGATTAGAGCCATAAAGGAGACTAGACATCCACTACCCCCACTACCACTATCAGATTAGAGCCATAATGTAGACTAGACATCTACCACCCCACTAAACACTATCAGATGAGAGCCATAAGGGAGACTAGACATCTACCACTCCACTACCACTATCAGATTAGAACCATAAGGGAGCCCAGACATCTACCAACCCACTACCACTATCAGATTAGAACCATAAGGGAGCCCAGACATCTACCACCCCACTACCACTATCAGATTAGAGCCATACGGGAGACTAGACATCTACCACCCACTTCCTCCATCAGATGAGAGCCATAAAGCAGACTACGCATATACCACTATCAGATTAGAGCCATAAGGGAGACTAGACAGCTACCACCCCCATTACCACTATCAGATTAGAGCCATAAGGGAGACTAGAAATCTACCAACCCACTACCACTATCAGATAAGAACCATAAGGGAGCCCAGATATCTACCAACCCACTACCACTATAAGATTAGAACCATAAGGGACACTAGACATCTACCACCCCATTGCCACTATCAGATTAGAGCCATAAAGGAGCCTAGACATCTACCACTCCACTACCACTATAAGATTAGAGCCATAAAGGAGACTAGACATCTACCACCCCACTACCACGATCAGATTAGAGCCATCAAGCAGACTAGGCATCTACCACTATAAGATTATTGCCAAAAGGGAGACTAGACATCCACTACCCCACTACCACTATCAGATTAGAGCCATAATGTAGACTAGACATCTACCACCCCACTAACACTATCAGATGAGAGCCATAACGGAGACTAGACATCTACCACTCCACTACCACTATCAGATTAGAGCCATAAGGGAGACTAGAAATCTACCAACCCACTACCACTATCAGATTAGAACCATAAGGGAGCCCAGACATCTACCAACCCACTACCACTATCAGATTAGAACCATAAGGGAGACTAGACAGCTACCACCCCCATTACCCACTATCAGATTAGAGCCAAAAGGGAGACTAGACATCTACCACCAATTACCACTATCAGATTAGAGCCATAAGGGAGACTAGACATCTACAACCCCACTACCACTATCAGATTAGAACCATAAGGGAGCCTAGACAACTACCACCCCACTACCACTATCAGATTAGAGCCATAAGGGAGACTATACATCTACCAACCCACTACCACTATAAGATTAGAACCATAAGGGACACTAGACATCTACCACCCCATTGCCACTATCAGATTAGAGCCATAAAGGAGCCTAGACATCTACCACTCCACTACCACTATCAGATTAGCGGCCAATAAGGAGACTAGACATCTACCACCCCCACTACCACGATCAGATTAGAGGCAATCAAGCAGACTAGGCATCTACCAATATAAGATTATAGCCAAAAGGGAGACTAGACATCCACTACCCCACTACCACTATCAGATTAGAGCCATAATGTAGACTAGACATCTACCACCCCACTAAACACTATCAGATGAGAGCCATAAGGGAGACTAGATCCTACCACTCCACTACTATCAGATTAGAACCATAAGGGAGCCCAGACATCTACCAACCCACTACCACTATCAGATTAGAACCATAAGGGAGCCCAGACATCTACCACCCCACTACCACTATCAGATTAGAGCCATACGGGAGACTAGACATCTACCACCCCACTTCCTCCATCAGATGAGAGCCATAAAGCAGACTACGCATATACCACTATCAGATTAGAGCCATAAGGGAGACTAGACAGCTACCACCCCATTACCACTATCAGATTAGAGCCATAGGGAGACTAGAAATCTACCAACCCACTACCACTATCAGATAAGAACCATAAGGGAGCCCAGATATCTACCAACCCACTACCACTATAAGATTAGAACCATAAGGGACACTAGACATCTACCACCCCCATTGCCACTATCAGATTAGAGCCATAAAGGAGCCTAGACATCTACCACTCCACTACCACTATCAGATTAGAGCCATAAGGAGACTAGACATCTACCACCCCACTACCACGATCAGATTAGAGCCATCAAGCAGACTAGGCATCTACCACTATAAGATTATTGCCAAAAGGGAGACTAGACATCCACTACCCCACTACACTATCAGATTAGCGCCATAATGTAGACTAGACATCTACCACCCCACTAAACACTATCAGATGAGAGCCATAACGGAGACTAGACATCTACCACTCCACTACCACTATCAGATTAGAGCCTAAGGGAGACTAGAAATCTACCAACCCACTACCACTATCAGATTAGAAGCCATAAGGGAGCCCAGACATCTACCAACCCACTACCACTATCAGATTAGAACCATAAGGGAGACTAGACAGCTACCACCCCATTACCACTATCAGATTAGAGCCAAAAGGGAGACTAGACATCTACCACCCAATTACCACTATCAGATTAGAGCCATAAGGGAGACTAGACATCTACACCCCACTACCACTATCAGATTAGAACCATAAGGGAGCCTAGACAACTACCACCCCACTACCACTATCAGATTAGAGCCATAAGGGAGACTATACATCTACCACCCCATTACCACTATCACATTAGAGCCATAGGGACACTAGACATCTACCACCGTCATTGCCACTATCAGAATTAGAGCCATAAAGGAGCCTAGACATCTACCACTCTCCACTACCACTATCAGATTAGCGCCAATAAGGAGACTAGACATCTACCACCCCACTACCACGATCAGATTAGAGGCATCAAGCAGACTAGGCATCTACCACTTATAAGATTATAGCCAAAAGGGAGACTAGACATCCACTACCCCACTACCACTATCAGATTAGAGCCATAATGTAGACTAGACATCTACCACCCCACCTAAACACTATCAGATGAGAGCCATAAGGGAGACTAGACATCTACCACTTCCACTACCACTATCAGATTAGAACCATAAGGGAGCCCAGACATCTACCAACCCACTACCACTATCAGATTAGAACCATAAGGGAGCCCAGACATCTACCACCCCACTACCACTATCAGATTAGAGCCATACGGGAGACTAGACATCTACCACCCCACTTCCTCCATCAGATGAGAGCCATAAAAGCAGACTCGCATATACCACTATCAGATTAGAGCCATAAGGGAGACTAGACAGCTACCCACCCCCATTACCACTATCAGATTAGAGCCATAAGGGAGACTAGAAATCTACCAACCCACTACCACTATCAGATAAGAACCATAAGGGAGCCCAGATATCTACCAACCCACTACCACTATAAGATTAGAACCATAAGGACACTAGACATCTACCACCCCATTGCCACTATCAGATTAGAGCCATAAGGAGCCTAGACATCTACCACTCCACTACCACTATCAGATTAGAGCCATAAAGGAGACTAGACATCTACCACCCCACTACCACGATCAGATTAGACCCATCAAGCAGACTAGGCATCTACCACTATAAGATTATTGCCAAAAGGGAGACTAGACATCCACTACCCCACTACCACTATCAGATTAGAGCCATAATGTAGACTAGACATCTACCACCCCACTAACACTATCAGATGAGAGCCATAACGGAGACTAGACATCTACCACTCCACTACCACTATCAGATTAGAGCCATAAGGGAGACTAGAAATCTACCAACCCACTACCACTATCAGATTAGAACCATAAGAAGCCCAGACATCTACCAACCCACTACCACTATCAGATTAGAACCATAAGGGAGACTAGAAGCTTACCACCCCATTACCACTATCAGATTAGAGCCAAAGAGGAGACTAGACATCTACCACCCAATTACCACTATCAGATTTAGAACCATAAGGGGCCTAGACAACTACCACCCACTACCACTATCAGATTAGAGCCATAAGGGAGACTATTACATTACCACCCCATTACCACTATCACATTAGAGCCATAAGGAAACTAGACATCTACCACCTCATTGCCACTATCAGATTAGAGCCATAAAGGAGCATAGACATCTACCACTCCACTACCACTATCAGATTAGGCCAATAAGGAGACTAGACATCTACCACCCCACTACCACAATCAGATTAGAGCCATCAAGCAGACTAGGCATCTACCACTATAAGATTATAGCCAAAAGGGAGACTAGACATCCACTACCCCACTACCACTATCAGATTAGAGCCATAATGTAGACTAGACATCTACCACCCACTAAACACTATCAGATGAGAGCCATAAGGGAGACTAGACATCTACCACTCCACTACCACTATCAGATTAGAACCATAAGGGAGCCCAGACATCTACCAACCCACTACCACTATCAGATTAGAACCATAAGGAGCCCAGACATCTACCACCCCACTACCACATATCAGATTAGAGCCATACGGGAGACTAGACATCTACCACCCCACTTCCTCCATCAGATGAAGCCATAAAGCAGACTACGCATATACCACTATCAGATTAGAGCCATAAGGGAGACTAGACAGCTACACCCCATTACCACTATCAGAATTAGACCATAAGGGATTATAGAAATCTACCACCCACTACCACTATAAGATTAGAACCATAAGGGAGACTAGACATCTACCACCCCACTACCACTATCAGATTAGAGCCATAAGGGAGTCTAGACATCTACCACCCCATTACCACTATCACATTAGAGCCATAATGGAGACTAGACATCTACCACCCAATACCACTATCAGATTAGTGCCATAAGGAGACTAGACATCTACCACCCCACTACCAGTATCAGATTAGAGCCATAGGGAGACTCGACATCTACCACCCCACTACCACTATCATATCAGAGCCATAAAGCAGACTGGGCATTTAACACTATAAGATTAGAGCCATAAGGACCCTAGACATCTACCACCTCATTGCCACTATCAGATTAGAGCCATAAGGAGCCTAGACATCTACCACTCCACTACCTATATCAGATTAGAGCCAAAAGGAGACTAGACCTCTACCACCCCACTACCACGATCAGATTAGAGCAATCAAGCAGACTAGGCACTACCACTATAAGATTATAGCCAAAAAGGGAGACTAGACATCCATACCCTCTACCCTATCAGATTAGAGCATAATGTAGACTAGACATCTACCACCCCACTAAACACGATCGATGAGAGCCATAAGGAGCCTAGACATCTACCAATCCACTACCCTATCAGATTAGCGCCATAACGGAGACTAGACCTCTACCACCCCACTACCACGATCAGATTAGAGCAACAAGCAGACTAGGCATCTACCACTATAAGATTATAGCCAAAAGGGAGACTAGACATCCACTACCCCACTACCACTATCAGATTAGAGCCATAATGTAGACTAGACATCTACCACCCCACTAAACATATCAGATGAGAGCCATAAGGGAGACTAGACATCTACCACTCCACTCCCACTATCAGATTAGAGCCATAAAGCAGACTAGGCATATACCACTATCACATTAGAGCCATAAGGGAGACTAGACATCTACCAACCCACTACCACTATCAGATTAGAACCATAAGGGAGCCCAGA
>NW_022264652.1:0-25446 GCF_002021735.2 Oncorhynchus kisutch
CATTTGTAGAGGTAAATTGAAGAGGTAAATATTTTATACGCTTAGCATAACTACAATTCTTGCTTTTCTCAACCAAAACTTTACGTAGTTTGTCTATCGAGCTTCCCCGAAGTGTGTAGGGCGTCAGGGCTTTCAGTGGTCGACTAATTGTTGGCTTCCACCGAGGTAACCCTAGGGACAGAAAAAAAGATCAGCATTAGGGAAACTAAAAGGTTGTTTCAGGTTGTTTTGTATGCAAATAGTAAAAACGCTAAATAGTATAAAGTGAATATAAATATTCACTAACAGATGGTGACCCAGCTAGGAGCAAAAGAGCAGAGAGGTTTTCCCCAGGTCTCACCTTCCTTTCATCCTTTTCTCCTTCTGTTTCTCCTGCGCCTTGTCAAGTCTCACCTTGATTGATAACAGGAATAAATACGGCTCCGTGTTTGGTACCGGCTGGAAGGCTTTGGATGCTGCTGTTGTGTGCAAAGTAGAGACTCACCTGTCAGGGTGTTCTTCAATCCTTCTGGTACCAGATCAAGGACTTGCCATGGGTCTTTGAATGGGTCTCGGTTGGTCAAGTCAACAAATACTGAGGAGGGGGTAGGACAGCGATATTGAACTATGTCTAATTATGTAACATGGAAAAAACAAAAGAAATTGTAAAAAAATAACCATTCCAGCATTCATGACCTCGGTCACTCAAGATGACCGTGGGTGTTGATGTCCACCATCGTCTTGGAGGTGGCCTCGCCAGTCTATCATACAAAACAAAAATCTATTTTTGGTTCCAAGCACCTTTAATGGTTCACAGAAGGGAATTTAGATTTAAACACGTACTCTTCTTTCCCTTACTGACCCTAATGGGTATTGCCTCCACCCACTTGGTAAAGTGACGGCCTTCAGTTCAATACCATGATCACGGTGATGTAATTATACTAGCTAGCTGTGCATGGAGGGAGTAAACACGTCATGCTGAGCATCATGGGATTCCATATGCAATTCATTTCTAAAGCCCTTTTTAGGTCAGATTTCACACAAAGTGCTTCTACAGAAAACCAGCCTAGAACCCCAAACAGCAAGCAATACAGATGTAGACGCACGGTGATCCGCAGGCAGAACAGTTGAAACCAGTCTAATACATTGGGCTCTAATAAATTCCATCTTGTACTCACACGTCTATACCCAGCGAGAGTTGGAAATGCAAAGCTACATTCTGGGATTCGAACCACCAAAGGGCTGCCCCACTACTTGGTATTTGTTATTTCTTACATTGTTACCCCAGGAAATCTTAAGTTTCATTACATGCAGCCGGGAGGAACTATTGGATATAAGAGCAACGTCAACTCCCCAACATTACGACCAGGAATACGACTTTCCCGAAACGGCTCCTCTGTTTGGTCCACCACTCAGGACAATCGGATCCCAGCCGGCGACCTAAAACAACAGCGCCGTAGAATGGGCAGACGGAGCGGTCTTCTGGTCAGGCTCCGTAGACGGGCAAATCGCGCACCGCTCCCGAGCATACTACTCGCCAATGTCCAGTCTCTTGACAACATGGTAGACGAAATCCGAGCAAGAGTCGGTACAGCCACCTGGTTTCTTCACGCATCGCGCCGACAGAAACAAACATCTCTCTGGCAAGAAGAAGGGCGGGGGTGTATGCCTTATGATTAACGAGACGTGGTGTGATCATAACATACAGGAACTCAAGTCCTTTTGTTCACCAATCAAATGCCAACCGCATTATCTACCAAGAGAATTCTCTTCGATACCCCACCCAAGCAGACACATCGACGGCCCTGAAAGAACTTCATTGGACTCCATGTAAACTGGAAACCACATATCCTGAGGCTGCATTTAGTGTAGCTGGGGATTTTAACAAGGCTAATCTGAAAACAAGGCTCCCTAAATGTTATCAGCATATCGAATGCGCGACCCGGGCTGGCAAAACCCTGGATCATTGTTATTCTAACTTCCGCGACGCATACAAAGCCCTCCCCTGCCCTCATTTTGGAAAATCTGACCACGACTCCATTTTGTTGCTGCCAGCCTATAGACAGAAACGCCCGTGCTCAGGTCTGTTCAAAGCTGGTCCGACCAATCAGATTCCACGCTTCAAGATTGCTTCGATCACGTGGACTGGGATATGTTCCGAATAGCGTCGGACAATAACATTGATGAATACGCTGATTCGGTGTGCGAGTTTATTAGCAAGTGCATAGGTGATGTTGTACCCACAGTGTCTATTAAACCCTTCCAACCAGAAACCGTGGATTGATGGCAGCATTCGCGCAAAACTGAAAGCGCAAATCACTGCTTTTAAATCTGGGCAAGGAAACCGGAAACATGACCGAATACAAACAGTGTAGCTATTCCCGCCGCAAGGCAATCAAACAAGCTAAGCGTCAGTATAGAGACAAAGTAGAGTCGCAATTCAACGGCTCAGACACGAGAGGTATGTGGCAGGGGCTACAGTCAATCACGGACTACAAAAACAAAACCGGCTCAGTCACGAACCACGATGTCTTGCTCCCAGACAAACAACTTCTTTGCTCGCTTTGAGGACAATACATTGCCACCGACACGGCCCGCTCCCAAAACCTGCGGGCTCTCCTTCACCGCAGCCAACGTGAGTAAAACACTTAAACGTATTACCGGGCCAGACGGCATCCCTAGCCGCGTCCTCAGAGCATGCGCAGACCAGCTGGCTAGTGTGTTCACGGACATATTCAAGCAATCCTTTCCATGTCTGCTGTGCCCACATGCTTCAAGAGGGCCACCATTGTTTCTGTTCCCAAGAAAGCTAAGGTAACGGAGCTAAATGTCTATCGCCCCGTAGCACTCACTTGCGTCATCATGAAGTGCTTTGAGAGACTAGACAACGACCATATCACCTCCACCCTACCCGACACCCACTCCAATAGGTTCACAGACGCAATCACACTGCCCTAACCCATCTGGACAAGAGGAATACCTATGTAAGAATGCTGTTCATCGACTACAGCTCAGCATTTAACGCCATAGTACCCTCCAAACCTGTCATTAAGCGCGAGACCCTGGGCCTCGACCCCACCCTGTGCAACTGGGTCCTGGACTTCCTGACGGGCTGCCCCCAGGTGGTGAGGGTAGGAAACAACTTCTCCACCCTGCTGATCCTCAACACTGAGGCCCCACACGGGAGCGTTCTCAGCCCTCTCCTGTACGCCCTGTTCACCCATGACTGCGTGGACATGCACGCCTCCAACTCAAGTTTGTAGACAACACTAGTGATAGGCTTGATTACCAACAACGAGACGGCCTACAGGAAGGAGGTGAGGGCCCTCGGAGTGAGGTGTCAGGAAAATAACCACAAAGGAGATGATCGTGGACATCAGGAAACAGCAGAGGGAGCAGACCCCTATCCATATCGACGGAACAGTAGTGGAAAGTTCCGGACACATTACGGACAAACTGAAATGATCCACCCACACAGGCGGCACATCAGCGCCTCTTCAACCTCGGTAGGCTGAAGAAACTCTGCTTGTCACCAGAAACTCACTTTTACAGACACACAATCGAGAGCATCCTGTATCACCGCCTGGTACCACAACCGTAAGGCTCTCCAGAAGGTAGTGAGGTCTGCACAACGCATCACCAGGGGCAACCTACCTGCCCTCCAGGACACCTACACCACCCCATGTCACAGGAAGGCCAAAAAGATCAAGGACCAACCTGTTCACCCCACTATCATCCAGAAGGCGAGGTCAGTACAGGTGCATCAAAGCGGGGACAGAGACTGAAAACCAGCTTCTCTCTCAAGGCCATCACTGTTACCCCCATCACTAACATTGAGTGGCTGCTGCCAACCTCTAACCACTTTATAGAATGTTTACAAACAGGTATATACACTGTACTCAACCATTTTCTGCATCTTGCCTATGCCGGTCGGCCATCCATATTTTTTATGTACATATGTGAAATTGTTAGATATTACTGCATGGTCAGAACTAGAAGCACAAGCATTTCTCGACACTCGCATTAGCATCTGCTAACCATGTGTATGTGACAAATAAAATTGATAGGGAACAGATGGGGTAGGGAAATGTAACACTTAAAATTCACAGAAGGTGCTCTGACAACAGCATGATCATTTTCTACTTATTTTAAAGCTATATACACTGTTCGTTTACGTTAATGTTTGTGGAGTAAGACAACTTTTTGGGTCCTCATAGAATCCTATTCTTCAAGAAACAATGGATCAAAGAATTGAAATGCCCACCCAGACTGCATCTTCAAGAAACAAAGTGAAGCAATGTTAAATAACGACTCATGAGATTAAATACGTACACCAGTTTTATTGACAACAAGCTACAATAGTTACACAACAAGTCAAATGTATTTTACAGCAACAAATACCTTCAAAGTAATTCACTATAACATGAAACATTTGCAGTTAGGATGCTGACACCAGAGTAGCATTTTCTGTTTCAATTGACAGTTTGAAGGATTAAACAGGTTCTTATGGAGCACACGGAGGGATAGCTCTTTCCACATGAGACATCGTTCCAGCCGTTTTCAGCTTAAGAGGAAACACGAAATAGAAATTACCTCTCGATGTACACTCGAAAAGAGAAAAGTAGCTCACATTTATTTGTTAAACTTACTCAAAAAAGTTTAATTTGATGAATGATAATGTACCTCCAAAGTTGAAATGAATACATGGCTCTCTGGCACCATTGTTGTTATTCGGCTCCCCTTCAGCCCAGCTCTCGTGATCAAATTTGGAGCCGTCACTCCAGAACCATAGCCTGTCCTGTGTGGAAGTAGTGAGATCTCAGTATCAAATGTTACATGTGCTTGCTGAACAATTTCTAAAATACAACACTCATGGTCTTTCCTCCAACAAAACGGTAAAAGCCACCACTAGCAAAACGTGCAGACTGACACTGGAACTGTTGGGTGAAAAAAATACACAAGTGTTGATACACATTTCTAGAAATCCCAAAATTAGAAAAAGACAGCTAGTAAGTCGTTTCTGCGCCATAGCAAAGAGGAAGAGGCGAAGCGAGAAGGATAACTATAAGCCCAAAATCTGCCTTCTCAAGCGGGTAGCGTTTTTCCTGGTCACCAAGCAACTCGTTTTTGTATGGCCGTCAATAAGATGGCAAATTTAATTAACGAAAAACATAATGGCTTATTTGAGCAAATATATACGTTTTGTAATGCTTAGGTCGTTACGAGTACTGATACAAGTAGCACACATGACATGCCAGAAACGGAGAAAAACATTTCTCTCCGAGTTGTGCCTGTCCCTCGAATCTGCCCGACATTGCAGACTCTTCACATCGTTAGAGGCCAATGGAGTATCTGGTTCATCTAATGGATCATCTAATGGATCATCTAATGGATCATCTAATGGATCATCTAATGGATCATCTAATGGATCATCTAATGGATCATCTAATGGATCATCTAATGGATGGCAATTGCTCTGGATATTTCGAGATGCTCAACTCAAATCTAGACCTACAACCAACAGTATTTCTTTTGCTTTTGACAATGACTTCACGAGGCATAGGTCACATGCCTAAATACTTAAAGTCACATTAATATCAGTTTAAAGAGATGACATTGGGCCATGTTTACTTGAATAGTGTCTGGTTAAAAGGTAGGCAAGTAACTTCATGCCTACTGTGCCAAAGCAATTTACAGTTATTAAAATGGTAATATCCAAATTCCACGTAGAACTCGAGTTGCGAATGTCAATCTTTCCTCTGCGGTACCTCAAACTGTGGTCATTACCAGCTGAGAAACTGGCCAGTTGATTACTCCTGGCACAGAGTTGTCTGACCAGTGTCTTAACACCTACTCCGAGCTGATGGTTTTATTAGTCTTAAGTATTAAGGCATCTTCACTTTGGGTACCTTTTCCACCTTTGCTTGAACAGCATCAAATCCGCCAATCCAGGTAAGAGGGAAACTGCCAGTCGTGATCAACACCACCGCCTGTAGAAATTGGGACTCTTCATAGCTGTGCACAGATGCCAGGTTTGCGCCAAGGTACTTTACAGTGTTGTACACAGGCTTCAGTTTTTGTCCAAGTAACTGACAGTGGCGCTAGAGCAAGCAGTACACAGAGACAAAGACATGTCATAATGGAAGCATTAGTCAGTTGTCCAGTCTGAGAATTTGTCTTCTGGAATCTCAAATATAGGAATTAGTTCATCTCAGTCTTAACCCATGCCTTGAGGGTTCTAATATACAAGAGGGCCCAACTCCACACAATATTGAAAAGCCTATAGAAAATTGCAATTACAGCATATTAAGGGGACGTTCAGTATTTTACATGAGGCGCCTGTTAAAATAAGGCCAAAGCACCTTTAACTCAAAAAACTAAGTAAGCATTATACCTCTGCATTGGGCCATGTCCTTGCAGTTTTGACAAACATGAAGCAGCGTGAATTAAATTGGAACCAGCCTCTGGGGCATGGGTTTCTTTGGTCTGCTGCAAATGTCACCAAATCATCTGAAAGGAGAAGACAGGGAGGGTTCCGAAATTGCAGCCGACTTTAAAGGATAGTCCAGACTGACCCTTGCATCAAAAATAACATTTGGAGATCAGTCATGCCACACTACAACAAAACATACACAATCAATGATGTAAAGCACAAACTCATTCCACAGAGCACAGAGTGTCTACAGGTTTTCGCTCCTCCCTCGATTGATCAATTTAGGTCACTAATTAGTAAGGAACTCCCCTCACCTGGTTGTCTAGGTCTTCATTGAAAGGTAAGCCAACTGCAGATGCAAGAGACTCCGTGGAATGCGTTTGACACTCGTGATGTAAAGTGTGAGGCTGACTCTTACTTGCTATGCGCGCAGTCATTCTGTCGCCCAGTGTAAAGGCAGCGCTGAGAAGCAGTAGAAGGGTCAACATCGCCATGGTGATAGTCTCCTGAGAGACACACGAGATAAGCCATCAGTGTTTCCCCAACCTCTCCTCGAGTACCCCAGCAAGTCCACTTAACACATTCAACTAATGAAGGGCTAAGGAATACCAGGTATCATCTCTTCCACCACAGAGTAGATTAGCCTGGCACACGGGAATAAGGAGAAGTCTATGCTCTTGGGTTCTCCCCGAAACAGCACCCTAGATAACTAACCCCGATGCATGGCACACCTAGTAAGTCACCTTTTTGCAAATGAAATTGGCTGGTAAAGTACATTTTTCTAGAGCAGGAGACTCAACTTGCCTGGCATGAGCTACCTTTTATTAATACACACGTCGCAAGCGACTTCTTTCAAATAGGCTCATTCTTCTCTGCCCTACAACTCTTCAGTGTACCGGTCTGGCAATAGACACAGTAAAATGAGTAATAAACTACTAAAGGGGCCCTATAAAAAAAGCTGTGATTTTAAACCCCAAATTACAGCCATTTTCATAAATGTTCTCAGTTCAATTTCCTGGTTTGCCACTCAATTACAATTGGTAATGGAGAACAAAATGTAATGTTCTGAGTCCATGGCAGTGCTTAAATCACATCAGAATACCATTTCTTTTAGGTCTGGAAGAAAAGTAACTAGCGATGGTTCTGTATTGCCAATTGATGCTCATTTCATGGCAAGGTTTGCAAATAACAAAAGATACCATTTCTATACTTTTGACAAGTATACCTTGCAGTTAATACTTAGTTGTGAAAGAATCTGGCAACCCACTAGGCATCAACTGGCTACACAGGGAGTGAGCGACAAGGCAATATTGCTGGAAATTGGCAGATATGGTTTTAAATGTGACGTTTTAAGCCAATAGTTACAAACTACTATGAACGGTTGGAGACCCCTGCCCTATGTAACGCACTACATTTGAACAGGGTCACATATGCCCGATGGGTCCTGGTCAAAAGTAGTGCACCACATAGGTTACCATTTGGGATGAAAGCAGATACAGTACTAGATGACTATGTTGAACTCTCACCTGTAGTCTGGTCATGTCAGCGCTCTGTTTGTGAGTTGAGTTCTACTGCTTCCTGCTCTCCTTTTTTAAGGACCCATCCAGTCAGACCCCTCCCTCTCTCATCCTTTAACCGGTCAAATAATCAACTAATCATCAAGCTTTTATCATTTGAATCAGCTGTGTTGTGTTAGGGCAAAAAACAAAACGTATAGCCACGGGAAGAAGTTTGTTGGTGCAGGGTACTTTTAATGAATGTTATTTTCAATTGGGGTGCTGGAAAAATATCTTTGCCTGTGCTACAGGCGCTCTATTGGTCCACTATTATAGCACAACTTTTGTGAAAATGTAACAAATCTATAAAAAGTGAACATATATATATATATTGGACACACCTACTCATTCAAGGCTTTTTCTTTATTTTGACTATTTTCTTTGTAGAATAATAGTGAAGACATCAAAACTGTGAAATAACACATGAAGGCCTGATTCACACAGTCTCCTCTGAACAGTTGATGTTGAGATGTGTCTGTTACTTGAACTCTGTGAAGCATTTATTTGGGCTGCCATTTCTTTTCTTCTCTTTTTTTAATTGAACCTTTATTTAACCAGGTAGGCAAGTTGAGAACAAGTTCTCATTCACAATTGCGACCTGGCCAAGATATAGCCAAGCAGTTTGACACATACAGTGGGGCATAATTTGCAAATAAATTCATTAAAAATCCTACAATGTGATTTTCTGGATTTTTTTTGTCTGTCATAGTTGAAGTGTACCTATGATGAAAATTACAGGCCTCTGTCATTTTTTTAAGTGGGAGAACTTGCACAATTGGTGGCTGACTAAATACTTTTTTGCCCCACTGTACAACAACACAGAGTTACACATGGAGTTAAACAAACATACAGTCAGTAATACAGTAGAAACAAGTCTATACACGATGTGAGCAAATGAGGTGAGATAAGGGAGGTAAAGGTGAAAAAAAGGCCATGGTGGCAAAGTAAATACAATATAGCAAGTAAAACACTGGAATGGTAGATTTGCAGTGGAAGAATGTGCAAAGTAGAAATAAAAATTATGGGATGCAAAGGAGCAAAATAAATAGATAAATAAAATAAAATAAATACAGTAGGGAAAGAGGTAGTTGTTTGGGCTAAATTATAGGTGGGCTATGTACAGGTGCAGTAATCTGTGAGCTGCTCTGACAGCTGGTGCTTAAAGCTAGTCAGGGAGATAAGTGTTTCCAGTTTCAGAGATTTTTGGAGTTCGTTCCAGTCATTGGCAGCAGAGAACTGAAAGGAGAGGCGGCCAAAGAAAGAATTGGTTTTGGGGGTGACCAAAGAGATATACCTGCTGGAGCGCGTGCTACAGGTGGGTGATGCTATGGTGACCAGCGAGCTGAGATAAGGGGGGACTTTACCTAGCAGGGTCTTGCAGATGACATGGAGCCAGTGGGTTTGGCGACGAGTATGAAGCGAGGGCCAGCCAACGAGAGTGTACAGGTCGCAATGGTGGGTAGTATATGGGGCTTTGGTGACAAAACGGATGGCACTGTGATAGACTGCATCCAATTTGTTGAGTAGGGTATTGGAGGCTATTTTGTAAATGATGACCGCAGCTGTTTTCCAATCTTTGGGACGACACGAAAGAGAGGTTGAACAGGCTAGTAATAGGGGTGGCAACAATTTCGGCAGATAATTTTAGAAAGAAAGGGTCCAGATTGTCTAGCCCGGCTGATTTATAGGGGTCCAGATTTTGTAGCTCTTTCAGAGCATCAGCTGACTGGATTTGGGAGAAGGAGAAATGGGGAAGGCTTGGGCGAGTTGCTGTGGGGGGTGCAGTGCTGTTGACCGGGGTAGGGGTAGCCAGGTGGAAAGCATGGCCAGCCGTAGAAAAATGCTTATTGAAATTCTCAATTATAGTGGATTTATCAGTGGTGACAGTGTTTCCTATCTTCAGTGCAGTGGGCAGCTGGGAGGAGGTGTTCTTATTCTCCATGGACTTTACAGTGTCCCAGAACCTTTTGGAGTTAGTGTTGCAGGAAGCAAATTTCTGCTTGAAAAAGCTAGCCTTGGCTTTTCTAACTGCCTGTGTATAATGGTTTCTAGCTTCTCTGAAAAGCTGCATATCACGGGGGCTGTTCGATGCTAATACAGAACGCCATAGGATGTTTTTGTGTTGGTTAAGTGCAGTCAGGTCTGGGGAGAACCAAGGGCTATATCATTTCCTGGTTCTAAATTTCTTGAATGGGGCATGCTTATTTAAGATGGTTAGGAAGACATTGAAAAAAAATAACCAGGCATGATGAGATCCATATTCTTCCAGGATACCCAGGCCAGGTCGATTAGAAAGGCCTGCTCGCTGAAGTGTTTCAGGGAGCGTTTGACAGTGATGAGTGGAGGTCGTTTGACCGCTGACCCATTACGGATGCAGGCAATGAGGCAGTGATCGCTGAGATCTTGGTTGAAGACAGCAGAGGTGTATTTAGAGGGCAAGTTGGTTCAGATGATATCTATGAGGGTGCCCGTGTTTACGACTTTGGGGGGATACCTAGTAGGTTCATTGATAATTTGTGTGAGATTGAGGGCATCAAGCTTAGATTGTAGGATGGCTGGGGTGTTAAGCGTGTTCCAGTTTAGGTCGCCTAGCAAAACGAGCTCTGAAGATAGATGGGGGGCAATCAGTTCACATATGGTGTCCAGAGCACAACTGGGGGCAGAGGGTGGTCTATAGCAGGCGGCAACGGTGAGAGACTTGTTTTAAGAGAGGTGGATTTTTGAAAGTAGAAGTTCAAATTGTTTGGGTACAGACCTGGACAGAACTCTGCTTTGCAGTAGATTGCAACACTGCCCCCTTTGGCAGTTCTATCTTGTCTGAAAATGTTGTAGATAGGGATAAACATTTCAGAATTGTTGGTGGTCTTCCTAAGCCAGGATTCAGACACAGCTAGAACATCCGGGTTGGCAGAGTGTGCTAAAGCAGTGAATAAAACAAACTTAGGGAGGAGGCTTCTAATGTTAACATGCATGAAACCCAGGCTATAACGGTTACAGAAGTCATCAAAAAAGAGCACCTGGGGAATAGGAGTGGAGCTAGGCACTGCAGGGCCTGGATTCACCTCTACATCACCGGAGGAAAAGAGGAGGATAAGGGTATGGCTAAAAGCAATGAGAATTGGTCGTCTAGAACGTCTGGAACAGAGAGTAAAAGGAGGTTTCTGGGGCGATGAAATAGCTTCAAGGTATAATGTACAGACAAAGGTATGGATGTGAATACAGTGGAGGTAAACCTAGGTATTGAGTGATGATGAGAGAGATATTGTCTCTAGGAACATCATTGACACCAGGAGATGTCATCGCATGTGTGGGTGGTAGAACTAATTGGTTGGATAAGGTATAGTGAGCATGACTAGAGGCTCTACAGTGAAATAAGCCAATAAACACGAACCAGAACAGCAATGGACAAGGCATATTGACATTAAGGAGAGGCATGCTTAGTCGAGTGATCAAAAAGGTTCAGTGAGTAGTTTTTTATAAATTTTTATTTTACCTTTATTTAACCAGGCAAGTCAGTTCAGAACAAATTCTTATTTTCAATGATGGCCTAGGAACAGTGGGTCAACTGCCTGTTCAGGGGCAGAACGACAGATTTGCAACCTTCCGGTTACTAGCCCAACGCTCTAACCACTAGGCTACCCTGCCGCCCCTGCAGGGTAGTGAGGTTGGTTGGGGTCACGGCGATTCAGACAGCTAGCCGGGCCATCGGTAGCAAGCTAGCATAGGATGGAGGTCTGTTTTTAGCCACCTCGTGCGTTTCCGTCGGTAGGATTAGTGGGGTTCCGTGTGGTAGAGGGGATCAATCCAATTCGCAAAAAAAATAGATACAGTTATAGAGGCCCAAGAAAAAGAAAAAAATTGTCCGACAGATCTATTCAGATAGCAGCCGATAAGACAGCTAACGATTAGCGGACCCCAGATGGGCGTTCAGGTAACGACGCGACGGAGGAGCCAGCTGGATAACTCCCTCGGGCAGATAACGTCGGTAGTCCAGTTGTGATGTCCCGGTGGGGCAGTAAAACGGGTCCGGATAGGTGATTGTAGCCCAGGAGTGGCTGATGGAACTCTTCAGCTGGCTAGCTCCGGAATAATTGATGTTTGCTCCGGGATCGAAGTAAGCCGATAGTCACATGGATAGCAGCTAGCTAGCTGCGAGATCCAGGTATAAATGTCCAGAGCTTGCGATTCAAATCCGGGAACATGGAGAGAAAAATAGGTCCGGTGTGTTCCGGTCCGAGCCGCTCCGTACAAAACTGGCGATAGATTTTCGAGCTAAAGGATAGCTGATGAACACAAACCGTGGTTAGCTTAATACTAACGATTAGCCAGTAAAGAAGCTAACTAGCTTCTGGCTAGCTTCTGATTAGCTTCTGGTTAGCTTCAGGGTAGCTTCTGGTTAGCTTCTATGGAGGATTACAGATGAGGGAAATAATACTTTCTTTTATTTTTATAAATTGGTGAGGCGGGTTGCAGGAGAGTGTTTTGAAGTTGAGTTCATGGAAAATAAAAAAATATATAAAAAGGTATGCGAAGAAAGTTGTAAATATATATACAGTGCCTTGCGAAAGTATTCGGCCCCCTTGAACTTTGCGACCTTTTGCCACATTTCAGGCTTCAAACATAAAGATATAAAACTGTATTTTTTGTGAAGAATCAACAACAAGTGGGACACAATCATGAAGTGGAACGACATTTATTGGATATTTCAAACTTTTTTAACAAATCAAAAACTGAAAAATTGGGCGTGCAAAATTATTCAGCCCCTTTACTTTCAGTGCAGCAAACTCTCCAGAAGTTCAGTGAGGATCTCTGAATGATCCAATGTTGACCTAAATGACTAATGATGATAAATACAATCCACCGGTGTGTAATCAAGTCTCCGTATAAATGCACCTGCACTGTGATAGTCTCAGAGGTCCGTCAAAAGCGTAGAGAGCATCATGAAGAACAAGGAACACACCAGGCAGGTCCGAGATACTGTTGTGAAGAAGTTTAAAGCCGGATTTGGATACAAAAAGATTTCCCAAGCTTTAAACATCCCAAGGAGCACCGTGCAAGCGATAATATTGAAATGGAAGGAGTATCAGACCACTGCAAATCTACCAAGACCTGGCCGTCCCTCTAAACTTTCAGCTCATACAAGGAGAAGACTGATCAGAGATGCAGCCAAGAGGCCCATGATCACTCTGGATGAACTGCAGAGATCTACAGCTGAGGTGGGAGACTCTGTCCATAGGACAACAATCAGTCGTATATTGCACAAATCTGGCCTTTATGGAAGAGTGGCAAGAAGAAAGCCATTTCTTAAAGATATCCATAAAAAGTGTTGTTTAAAGTTTGCCACAAGCCACCTGGGAGACACACCAAACATGTGGAAGAAGGTGCTCTGGTCAGATGAAACCAAAATTGAGCTTTTTGGCAACAATGCAAAACGTTATGTTTGGCGTAAAAGCAACACAGCTCATCACCCTGAACACACCATCCCCACTGTCAAACATGGTGGTGGCAGCATCATGGTTTGGGCCTGCTTTTCTTCAGCAGGGACAGGGAAGATGGTTAAAATTGATGGGAAGATGGATGGAGCCAAATACAGGACCATTCTGGAAGAAAACCTGATGGAGTCTGCAAAAGACCTGAGACCTGGGATGGAGATTTGTCTTCCAACAAGACAATGATCCAAAACATAAAGCTAAATCTACAATGGAATGGTTGAAAAATAAACATATCCAGGTGTTAGAATGGCCAAGTCAAAGTCCAGACCTGAATCCAATCGAGAATCTGTGGAAAGAACTGAAAACTGCTGTTCACAAACGCTCTCCATCCGACTTACAGCTGTAATCGCAGCAAAAGGTAGCGCTACAAAGTATTAACTTAAGGGGGCTGAATAATTTTGCACGCCCAATTTTTACGTTTTTGATTTGTTTAAAAAAGTTTGAAATATCCAATAAATGTCGTTCCACTTCATGATTGTGTCCCACTTGTTGTTGATTCTTCACAAAAAAATACAGTTTTATATCTTTATGTTTGAAGCCTGAAATGTGGCAAAAGGTCGCAAAGTTCAAGGGGGCCGAATACTTTCGCAAGGCACTGTATATATACGGGACACGACAAGACGAGGACAAAAGACGTCTGACTGCTATGCCATCTTGGTGACAGTGTGAGGCTGGTAACTCTAATGAACTTATCCTCTAAAGCAAAGGTAACTCTGGGTCTTCCTTTCCTGTGGCGGTCCACAGGAGAGCCAGTTTCATCATAGCGCTTGATGGTTTTTGCGACTGCAATTGAAGAAACTTTCAAAGTTCTTGAAATGTTCCTCATTGACTGACCTTCATGTCTTAAAGCAATGATGGACTGTCATTTCTCTTTGCTTATTTGAGCTGTTCTTGTCAAATAAATGGACTTGGTCTTTTACCAAATAGGGCTATCTTCTGTATACCACCCCTACCTTGCCACAACACAACTGACTGGCTCAACACATTAAGAAGGAATGAAATTCAACAAATTCAGTTTTAACAAGGCACACCTGTTAACTGAATTGCATTCCAGGTGACTACATCATGAATCTGGATATGAGAATGCCAAGAGCGTGCAAAGCTGTCATCAAGGCAAAGGGTGGCTACTTTGAAGAATCTCAAATATAAAAAGATTTTGATTTGTTTAACACTTCTTTGGTTACAACATGATTCCATATGTGTTATGTCAGAGTTTTGATGTCGTCATTATTATTCTACAATGTAGAAAATAGTAAAGAATAAAGAAAAACCTTGGAATGAGTGGGTGTGTCCAAACTTTTGACTGCTACTATATATATGTATGCTCTTTACTTGTCAGTGTTCCAAATGGGGACCTTATTTGTATCTTGACCTAAACACGCAAATACAATCAGATAGAATTAATTGCAAGCAGTGCACTGGGTTAGTCAGATTTGATTAAATATAACAGAACAGATGAACTGGCGTGACACTCACTCTCATGGGATGGGTTGCCAAAAAGAACTAACTGAAAGCCACACTCCCAGATCTGTTTATGCTGTTCTGTCAATGCTATCACTGTTTTGGTTTACAGCAAAAATACAGTTGAATTGCAGCTGATATTTTGATGCTTCTGTATCCCTGGATATCACCTGCAGGAATAGCCATTTTTGTTAAGCTCATTCCTACCCTGCTCCTGTATTCTTTTCAAACATCGACCAGTAGTATCGACAGTGCCTCTTTCTCTCTCTCTGCCAGAGTCTACCCCCTTATAAGAACCCCAACAATAATTGCTAAAAGCCTATGTAAGCCTGTTGGCTGATTGGCATGTATGAGATGATGGAATTTGCTTTTGGAAAAAAGTTGAGGCTTTTTGACACTGGCTTGAGCGGGTCTTAGCAGAGCATGTGTATATGAGCATCAACAAGCCTTGTTACCATATACCCTTTGAGAATGAATGAACAAATTGTTACTTCACACAAACATATGTACCAGATTAATTTGGGTAGTTTTCTTTGCACATTGGAGGACCCCTGCAAAACCAAGCGTGAGGTAATGGCAATGATGTCATGTGTGCTATCCACATCCTGGTGCTGAACTGTGAAACGTGGGGGACAGTATTTGGCTGCTGAACAATTTGAATCAGCTTGCCTCGTGGAATACTCTTTGATCAAAACTGATACATTAATGAAATCGTTGCACTAATGAATTCTTTGGAAACTAGAATCTGATTAAGGGAAAGTTACACACTTTTTTCTGTGAGCGCAATCAACAACCTATTTGTGCATGCCCAACGGAATGAACATTGTGGTGCGGGGACTGCCATATTGTGTCATCATTTTGACATAAGGTGTAGAGACATTTTTGCGGTTGTAAAGCTAATTTCCACTAATTGTACACATTTTGCTATATGAGTGAGAGACTAATACATTCAATGGGGGCCTGTCATGCCAAATACTGTCCCCCACTGCGTCACAATGGGATTCGATCGACTATTAGCGTCCATTGCTATATCGACGGAGTGATTCGAATTTTGGAGATCACAGCCTAAATTGTGTTCTTTTCTTCGTCGCTCTGCAAACAAGGCTGATTTCTGCGACAATTTCTCTGTTTAAACAAGCTTTGTTTAGCTTGTAACATGGAAACGTTCATTCAAACTACTTTTTGGGGTACCTCGTCAACATTACAACATGAAATCCATGTCTTAAACGTTGCTACGTTTCAGGAAATGGCAAAGAAAACGTGTATTCTGCTTGACACATTAAAGTTACTTACCTTACAGATCACAAAGTAAGCTGATGTCCACTCCATTCAGATGTAAATCCTTTTGATTCAGTCACTGACTTGTCTGGCTGTCATCTTTTTATTAAACCTGCCCTCATCTACACTGAAATAATACCATTTCAGTAGTCCTCTATTATGATTCCCCCCACCTCTCTCTCATTTAATACACCCTTGTGGTTGAATACATATATAATCATCTGGTGTAGGTCCAAGGATACAACAATGAATAACCTGGAACAAATAAATGCCATCAAAGGATACCTTACAGCTTCCAATAATGAACACCTTGTGAAACCCAACCTGTCAATATATTTTCATACATAAACTTGAATCGTTTTTGGTACAGTTGTGTCATGAATTTTTTTCCACTGATTTTCTGTACACTCACATGGCAATCATAGATAAAATACTGAATTCTGGTTTGTGGAATATAGAGGAGGTGGTTGCTGTGTGGGTGGGAGGGAGGTTCTGCCTGTCCCTTGTTCTCAACAGGCAGCCAGTCTCGGAAGGGGGACTGCAAAGTCCAGGCACTGCTGCTCTCTTGAGAACAGGAGCAGAGTTAAAGGGAACAGGTTAGGAGACAGACACATAAACAAGCAAACACAGGTTACACTGAGAACATGTCATGGATTGGTGCAGTGTTAGAAATGGGAGATATGTACTTCAACACTTTTGGAAGGTATAGCCTAACTGGTCCCACTCCGACTCAGAGCACAGCAAACCAAACTGATCCGAACTCACTGGTTCTGGTGGATGGAATACCTCCTGGGGGGCTCGGCCAGTCGATGGTCCTAAAGTCATTTGTAGAGGTAAATTGAAGAGGTAAATATTTTATACGCTTAGCATAACTACAATTTCTTGCTTTTCTCAACCAAAACTTTACGTAGTTTGTCTATCGAGCTTCCCCGAAGTGTAGGGCGTCAGGGCTTTCAGTGGTCGACTAATTGTTGGCTTCCACCGAGGTAACCCTAGGAAGACAGAAAAAAAGATCAGCATTAGGGAAACTAAAAGGTTGTTTCAGGTTGTTTTGTATGCAAATAGTAAAAACGCTAAATAGTATAAAGTGAATATAAATATTCACTTTAACAGATGGTGACCCCAGCTAGGAGCAAAAGAGCAGAGAGGTTTTCCCCAGGTCTCACCTTCCTTTCATCCTTTTCTCCTTCTGTTTCTCCTGCGCCTTGTCAAGTCTCACCTTGATTGATAACAGGAATAAATACAATCATATACATTTCATAGGAAGGTGGTCCTCAAAGGCGTTCTGATCTGGTTCAAAAACTTCCACCACATCAGATGGGGTTTCAGGGATCTGAAAGTACGTTATACAAACATTTGAAAGACTACAGTATGTGCAATAACAATTGCATTGTTTACCTCAGTCAACAGCTGCGGCTCCCGTTTGTACTCGGTGGAGGCCTGGATGCTGCTGTTGTGTGCAAAGAGAGACTCACCTTCAGGTTGTTCTCACATCCTTCCTGGTACCAATCAAGGGACTTGCCCATGGCGGTCTTGAGGGTCTCGTTGGTCCAGTCACCAAACCTGGAGGAGGGGGTAGGAAAGCGATATTGAAATATGTCTAATTATGTACCATGGAAAAAACAAAAGAAATTGTAAAAAAATAACCATTCCAGCATTCATGACCTCGGTCACTCAAGATGACCGTGGGTGTTGATGTCCACCATCGTCTTGGAGGTGGCCTCGCCAGTCTATCATACAAAACAAAAATCTATTTTTGGTTCCAAGCACCTTTAATGGTTCACAGAAGGGAATTTAGATTTAAACACGTACTCTTCTTTCCCTTACTGACCCTAATGGGTATTGCCTCCACCCACTTGGTAAAGTGACGGCCTTCAGTTCAATACCATGATCACGGTGATGTAATTATACTAGCTAGCTGTGCATGGAGGGAGTAAACACGTCATGCTGAGCATCATGGGATTCCATATGCAATTCATTTCTAAAGCCCTTTTTAGGTCAGATTTCACACAAAGTGCTTCTACAGAAAACCAGCCTAGAACCCCAAACAGCAAGCAATACAGATGTAGACGCACGGTGATCCGCAGGCAGAACAGTTGAAACCAGTCTAATACATTTGGCTCTAATAAATTCCATCTTGTACTCACACGTCTATACCCAGCGAGAGTTTGGAAATGCAAAGCTACATTCTGGGATTCGAACCACCAAAGGGCTGCCCCACTACTTGGTATTTGTTATTTCTTACATTGTTACCCCAGGAAATCTTAAGTTTCATTACATGCAGCCGGGAGGAACTATTGGATATAAGAGCAACGTCAACTCCCCAACATTACGACCAGGAATACGACTTTCCCGAAACGGCTCCTCTGTTTGGTCCACCACTCAGGACAATCGGATCCCAGCCGGCGACCTAAAACAACAGCGCCGTAGAATGGGCAGACGGAGCGGTCTTCTGGTCAGGCTCCGTAGACGGGCAAATCGCGCACCGCTCCCGAGCATACTACTCGCCAATGTCCAGTCTCTTGACAACATGGTAGACGAAATCCGAGCAAGAGTCGGTACAGCCACCTGGTTTCTTCACGCATCGCGCCGACAGAAACAAACATCTCTCTGGCAAGAAGAAGGGCGGGGGTGTATGCCTTATGATTAACGAGACGTGGTGTGATCATAACATACAGGAACTCAAGTCCTTTTGTTCACCAATCAAATGCCAACCGCATTATCTACCAAGAGAATTCTCTTCGATACCCCACCCAAGCAGACACATCGACGGCCCTGAAAGAACTTCATTGGACTCCATGTAAACTGGAAACCACATATCCTGAGGCTGCATTTAGTGTAGCTGGGGATTTTAACAAGGCTAATCTGAAAACAAGGCTCCCTAAATGTTATCAGCATATCGAATGCGCGACCCGGGCTGGCAAAACCCTGGATCATTGTTATTCTAACTTCCGCGACGCATACAAAGCCCTCCCCTGCCCTCATTTTGGAAAATCTGACCACGACTCCATTTTGTTGCTGCCAGCCTATAGACAGAAACGCCCGTGCTCAGGTCTGTTCAAAGCTGGTCCGACCAATCAGATTCCACGCTTCAAGATTGCTTCGATCACGTGGACTGGGATATGTTCCGAATAGCGTCGGACAATAACATTGATGAATACGCTGATTCGGTGTGCGAGTTTATTAGCAAGTGCATAGGTGATGTTGTACCCACAGTGTCTATTAAACCCTTCCAACCAGAAACCGTGGATTGATGGCAGCATTCGCGCAAAACTGAAAGCGCAAATCACTGCTTTTAAATCTGGGCAAGGAAACCGGAAACATGACCGAATACAAACAGTGTAGCTATTCCCGCCGCAAGGCAATCAAACAAGCTAAGCGTCAGTATAGAGACAAAGTAGAGTCGCAATTCAACGGCTCAGACACGAGAGGTATGTGGCAGGGGCTACAGTCAATCACGGACTACAAAAACAAAACCGGCTCAGTCACGAACCACGATGTCTTGCTCCCAGACAAACAACTTCTTTGCTCGCTTTGAGGACAATACATTGCCACCGACACGGCCCGCTCCCAAAACCTGCGGGCTCTCCTTCACCGCAGCCAACGTGAGTAAAACACTTAAACGTATTACCGGGCCAGACGGCATCCCTAGCCGCGTCCTCAGAGCATGCGCAGACCAGCTGGCTAGTGTGTTCACGGACATATTCAAGCAATCCTTTCCATGTCTGCTGTGCCCACATGCTTCAAGAGGGCCACCATTGTTTCTGTTCCCAAGAAAGCTAAGGTAACGGAGCTAAATGTCTATCGCCCCGTAGCACTCACTTGCGTCATCATGAAGTGCTTTGAGAGACTAGACAACGACCATATCACCTCCACCCTACCCGACACCCACTCCAATAGGTTCACAGACGCAATCACACTGCCCTAACCCATCTGGACAAGAGGAATACCTATGTAAGAATGCTGTTCATCGACTACAGCTCAGCATTTAACGCCATAGTACCCTCCAAACCTGTCATTAAGCGCGAGACCCTGGGCCTCGACCCCACCCTGTGCAACTGGGTCCTGGACTTCCTGACGGGCTGCCCCCAGGTGGTGAGGGTAGGAAACAACTTCTCCACCCTGCTGATCCTCAACACTGAGGCCCCACACGGGAGCGTTCTCAGCCCTCTCCTGTACGCCCTGTTCACCCATGACTGCGTGGACATGCACGCCTCCAACTCAAGTTTGTAGACAACACTAGTGATAGGCTTGATTACCAACAACGAGACGGCCTACAGGAAGGAGGTGAGGGCCCTCGGAGTGAGGTGTCAGGAAAATAACCACAAAGGAGATGATCGTGGACATCAGGAAACAGCAGAGGGAGCAGACCCCTATCCATATCGACGGAACAGTAGTGGAAAGTTCCGGACACATTACGGACAAACTGAAATGATCCACCCACACAGGCGGCACATCAGCGCCTCTTCAACCTCGGTAGGCTGAAGAAACTCTGCTTGTCACCAGAAACTCACTTTTACAGACACACAATCGAGAGCATCCTGTGTCACCGCCTGGTACCACAACCGTAAGGCTCTCCAGAAGGTAGTGAGGTCTGCACAACGCATCACCAGGGGCAACCTACCTGCCCTCCAGGACACCTACACCACCCCATGTCACAGGAAGGCCAAAAAGATCAAGGACCAACCTGTTCACCCCACTATCATCCAGAAGGCGAGGTCAGTACAGGTGCATCAAAGCGGGGACAGAGACTGAAAACCAGCTTCTCTCTCAAGGCCATCACTGTTACCCCCATCACTAACATTGAGTGGCTGCTGCCAACCTCTAACCACTTTATAGAATGTTTACAAACAGGTATATACACTGTACTCAACCATTTTCTGCATCTTGCCTATGCCGGTCGGCCATCCATATTTTTTATGTACATATGTGAAATTGTTAGATATTACTGCATGGTCAGAACTAGAAGCACAAGCATTTCTCGACACTCGCATTAGCATCTGCTAACCATGTGTATGTGACAAATAAAATTGATAGGGAACAGATGGGGTAGGGAAATGTAACACTTAAAATTCACAGAAGGTGCTCTGACAACAGCATGATCATTTTCTACTTATTTTAAAGCTATATACACTGTTCGTTTACGTTAATGTTTGTGGAGTAAGACAACTTTTTGGGTCCTCATAGAATCCTATTCTTCAAGAAACAATGGATCAAAGAATTGAAATGCCCACCCAGACTGCATCTTCAAGAAACAAAGTGAAGCAATGTTAAATAACGACTCATGAGATTAAATACGTACACCAGTTTTATTGACAACAAGCTACAATAGTTACACAACAAGTCAAATGTATTTTACAGCAACAAATACCTTCAAAGTAATTCACTATAACATGAAACATTTGCAGTTAGGATGCTGACACCAGAGTAGCATTTTCTGTTTCAATTGACAGTTTGAAGGATTAAACAGGTTCTTATGGAGCACACGGAGGGATAGCTCTTTCCACATGAGACATCGTTCCAGCCGTTTTCAGCTTAAGAGGAAACACGAAATAGAAATTACCTCTCGATGTACACTCGAAAAGAGAAAAGTAGCTCACATTTATTTGTTAAACTTACTCAAAAAAGTTTAATTTGATGAATGATAATGTACCTCCAAAGTTGAAATGAATACATGGCTCTCTGGCACCATTGTTGTTATTCGGCTCCCCTTCAGCCCAGCTCTCGTGATCAAATTTGGAGCCGTCACTCCAGAACCATAGCCTGTCCTGTGTGGAAGTAGTGAGATCTCAGTATCAAATGTTACATGTGCTTGCTGAACAATTTCTAAAATACAACACTCATGGTCTTTCCTCCAACAAAACGGTAAAAGCCACCACTAGCAAAACGTGCAGACTGACACTGGAACTGTTGGGTGAAAAAAATACACAAGTGTTGATACACATTTCTAGAAATCCCAAAATTAGAAAAAGACAGCTAGTAAGTCGTTTCTGCGCCATAGCAAAGAGGAAGAGGCGAAGCGAGAAGGATAACTATAAGCCCAAAATCTGCCTTCTCAAGCGGGTAGCGTTTTTCCTGGTCACCAAGCAACTCGTTTTTGTATGGCCGTCAATAAGATGGCAAATTTAATTAACGAAAAACATAATGGCTTATTTGAGCAAATATATACGTTTTGTAATGCTTAGGTCGTTACGAGTACTGATACAAGTAGCACACATGACATGCCAGAAACTGAGAAAAACATTTCTCTCCGAGTTGTGCCTGTCCCTCGAATCTGCCCGACATTGCAGACTCTTCACATCGTTAGAGGCCAATGGAGTATCTGGTTCATCTAATGGATCATCTAATGGATCATCTAATGGATCATCTAATGGATCATCTAATGGATCATCTAATGGATCATCTAATGGATCATCTAATGGATCATCTAATGGATCATCTAATGGATCATCTGTGGCAATTGCTCTGGATATTTCGAGATGCTCAACTCAAATCTAGACCTACAACCAACAGTATTTCTTTTGCTTTTGACAATGACTTCACGAGGCATAGGTCACATGCCTAAATACTTAAAGTCACATTAATATCAGTTTAAAGAGATGACATTGGGCCATGTTTACTTGAATAGTGTCTGGTTAAAAGGTAGGCAAGTAACTTCATGCCTACTGTGCCAAAGCAATTTACAGTTATTAAAATGGTAATATCCAAATTCCACGTAGAACTCGAGTTGCGAATGTCAATCTTTCCTCTGCGGTACCTCAAACTGTGGTCATTACCAGCTGAGAAACTGGCCAGTTGATTACTCCTGGCACAGAGTTGTCTGACCAGTGTCTTAACACCTACTCCGAGCTGATGGTTTTATTAGTCTTAAGTATTAAGGCATCTTCACTTTGGGTACCTTTTCCACCTTTGCTTGAACAGCATCAAATCCGCCAATCCAGGTAAGAGGGAAACTGCCAGTCGTGATCAACACCACCGCCTGTAGAAATTGGGACTCTTCATAGCTGTGCACAGATGCCAGGTTTGCGCCAAGGTACTTTACAGTGTTGTACACAGGCTTCAGTTTTTGTCCAAGTAACTGACAGTGGCGCTAGAGCAAGCAGTACACAGAGACAAAGACATGTCATAATGGAAGCATTAGTCAGTTGTCCAGTCTGAGAATTTGTCTTCTGGAATCTCAAATATAGGAATTAGTTCATCTCAGTCTTAACCCATGCCTTGAGGGTTCTAATATACAAGAGGGCCCAACTCCACACAATATTGAAAAGCCTATAGAAAATTGCAATTACAGCATATTAAGGGGACGTTCAGTATTTTACATGAGGCGCCTGTTAAAATAAGGCCAAAGCACCTTTAACTCAAAAACTAAGTAAGCATTATACCTCTGCATTGGGCCATGTCCTTGCAGTTTTGACAAACATGAAGCAGCGTGAATTAAATTGGAACCAGCCTCTGGGGCATGGGTTTCTTTGGTCTGCTGCAAATGTCACCAAATCATCTGAAAGGAGAAGACAGGGAGGGTTCCGAAATTGCAGCCGACTTTAAAGGATAGTCCAGACTGACCCTTGCATCAAAAATAACATTTGGAGATCAGTCATGCCACACTACAACAAAACATACACAATCAATGATGTAAAGCACAAACTCATTCCACAGAGCACAGAGTGTCTACAGGTTTTCGCTCCTCCCTCGATTGATCAATTTAGGTCACTAATTAGTAAGGAACTCCCCTCACCTGGTTGTCTAGGTCTTCATTGAAAGGTAAGCCAACTGCAGATGCAAGAGACTCCGTGGAATGCGTTTGACACTCGTGATGTAAAGTGTGAGGCTGACTCTTACTTGCTATGCGCGCAGTCATTCTGTCGCCCAGTGTAAAGGCAGCGCTGAGAAGCAGTAGAAGGGTCAACATCGCCATGGTGATAGTCTCCTGAGAGACACACGAGATAGCCATCAGTGATTTCCCCAACCTCTCCTCGAGTACCCCAGCAAGTCCACTTAACACATTCCAACTAATGAAGGGCTAAGGAATACCAGGTATCATCTCTTCCACCACAGAGTAGATTAGCCTGGCACACGGGAATAAGGAGAAGTCTATGCTCTTGGGTTCTCCCCGAAACAGCACCCTAGATAACTAACCCCGATGCATGGCACACCTAGTAAGTCACCTTTTTGCAAATGAAATTGGCTGGTAAAGTACATTTTTCTAGAGCAGGAGACTCAACTTGCCTGGCATGAGCTACCTTTTATTAATACACACGTCGCAAGCGACTTCTTTCAAATAGGCTCATTCTTCTCTGCCCCTAACAACTCTTCAGTGTACCGGTCTGGCAATAGACACAGTAAAATGAGTAATAAACTACTAAAGGGGCCCTATAAAAAAAGCTGTGATTTAAACCCCAAATTACAGCCATTTTCATAAATGTTCTCAGTTCAATTTCCTGGTTTGCCACTCATTACAATTGGTAATGAGAACAAAATGTAATGTTCTGAGTCCATGGCAGTGCTTAAATCACATCAGAATACCATTTCTTTTAGGTCTGGAAGAAAAGTAACTAGCGATGGTTCTGTATTGCCATTGATGCTCATTTCATGGCAAGGTTTGCAAATAACAAAAGATACCATTTCTATACTTTGACAAGTATACCTTGCAGTTAATACTTAGTTGTGAAAGAATCTGGCCAACCCACTAGGCATCAACTGGCTACACAGGGAGTGAGCGACAAGGCAATATTGCTGGAAATTGGCAGATATGGTTTTAAATGTGACGTTTTAAGCCAATAGTTACAAACTACTATGAACGGTTGGAGACCCCTGCCCTATGTAACGCACTACATTTGAACAGGGTCACATATGCCCGATGGGTCCTGGTCAAAAGTAGTGCACCACATAGGTTACCATTTGGGATGAAAGCAGATACAGTACTAGATGGACTATGTTGAACTCTCACCTGTAGTCTGGTCATGTCAGCGCTTGTTTGTGAGTTGAGTCTACTGCTTCCTGCTCTCCTTTTAAGGGACACCCATCCAGTCAGACCCCTCCCTCTCTCATCCTTTAACCGGTCAAATAATCAACTAATCATCAAGCTTTATCATTTGAATCAGCTGTGTTGTGTTAGGGCAAAAACAAAACGTATATAGCCACGGGAAGAAGTTTGTTGGTGCAGGGTTACTTTAATGAATGTTATTTTCAATTGGGGGTGCTGGAAAAATATCTTTGCCTGTGCTACAGGCGCTCTATTGGTCCACAT
>NW_022264653.1:0-25454 GCF_002021735.2 Oncorhynchus kisutch
GAGTCTATCAGTATATTAGGGGGTGGTGAGAGTCTATCAGTATATTAGTGGTGTCAATCAGTCATATTAGGGTGTGGTGACGAGTCTATCAGTATATTAGGGGGGTGGTGATGAGTCTATCAGTATATTAGGGGGTGGGTGATGAGTCTATCAGTATATTAGGGGTGGTGATGATCTATCATATTTAGGGGTGGTGATGAGTCTATCAGTATATATTAGGGGTGTTATGAGTCTATCAGTATACTTAGGGGGGTGGTGATGAGTCTATCAGTATATTAGGGGTGATGATGAGTCTATCATTACCTTAGAGGGTGGTGATTGAGTCTATCAGTATATTAGGGGGTGGTGATGAGTCTATCAGTATAATTAGGGGTGGTGATGAGTCTATCATTATTAGAGGGTGGTGATGAGTCAATCAGGATATTAGGGTGTGGTGATGAGTCTATCAGTATATTATGGTGTTGATGAGTCTATCAGTATATTAGGGGGTGGTGATGATCTAACTATCAGTATATTAGGAGGGTGTGGTGATGAGTCTATCAGTATATTAGGGGGTGGTGATGAGTCTATCAGTATATTAAGGGGTGGTGATGAGTCTATCAGTATATTAGTGTGTCAATCAGTATATTAGGGTGTGGTGACGAGTCTATCAGTAATTAGGGGGTGTTGATGAGTCTATCAGTACATTAGAGGGTGGTTGATGAGTCCTCAGTATATTAGTGTTGTCAATCAGTATATTTGGTGTGGTGACAGTCTATCAGTATATTAGGGGTGGTGATGATTCTATCAGTATAGATTGGGGGTGGCAATGAGTCTATCAGTGTATTAGATGGTGGTGATGAGTCTATCAGTATATTATGGGGTGGTGATGAGTCCATCAGTATATAGGGGGTGGTGATGAGTCTATCAGTATATTAGGGGGTGGTGATGTGTCTATCAGTATATTAAGGGGTGATGATGAGTCTATCATTACATTAGAGGGTGGTGATGAGTCTATCAGTATATTAGAGGGTGGTGATGAGTCTATCAGTATATTAGGGGTGGTGATGAGTCTATCATTACATTAGAGGGTGGTGATGAGTCTCAGTATATTAGTGTGTCAATCAGTATTAGGGTGTGGTGATGAGTCTATCAGTATATTAGGGGGTGGTGATGAGTCTATCATTATATTAAGGGGTGATGATGAGTCTATCATTACATTAGAGGGTGGTGATGAGTCTATCAGTATATTGGGGTGGAATGAGTCTATCAGTGTATTAGATGGTGGTGACGAGTCTATCAGTATATTAGGGGTGGTGATGAGTCTATCAGTATATTAAGGGGTGGTGATGAGTCTATCAGTATATTAGGGGGTGGTGATGTGTCTATCAGTATATTAGGGGGTGGTGATGAGTCTATCAGTATATTAGAGGGTGGTGATGAGTCTATCAGTATATTAGGGGTGGTGATGAGTTTATCAGTATATTAGGGGGTGGTGATGAGTCTATCAGTATATTAGGGGGTGGTGATGAGTCTATCAGTATATTAGGGGTGGTGATGAGTATCAGTATATTAGGGGGTGGTGATGAGTCTATCAGTATATTAAGGGGTGGTGATGAGTCTATCAGTATATTAGGGGTTGGGATGAGTCTATCAGTATATTGGGGGTGGCAATGAGTTTATCAGTATATTAGGGGGTGGTGATGAGTCTATCAGTATATTAGGGGGTGGTGATGAGTCTATCAGTATATTAGGGGGTGGTGATGAGTCTATCAGTATATTAGTTGTGTCAATCAGTATATTAGGGTGTGGTGACGAGTCTATCAGTATATTAGGGGTGGTGATGAGTCTATCAGTATATTAGTGTGTCAATCAGTATATTAGGGTGTGGTGACGAGTCTATCAGTATATTAGGGGGTGGTGATGAGTCTATCAGTATATTAGGGGGTGTTGATGAGTCTATCAGTATATTAGTGTGTCAATCAGTATATTAGGGTGTGGTGACGAGTCTATCAGTATATTAGGGGGTGGTGATGAGTCTATCAGTATATTAGGGGGTGGTGATGAGTCTATCAGTATATTAGGGGGTGGTGATGAGTCTATCAGTATATTAGGGGGTGGTGATGAGTCTATCAGTATATTAAGGGTGGTGATGAGTCTATCAGTATATTAGTGTGTCAATGAGTAATTAGGGTGTGGTGACGAGTCTATCAGTATATCAGGGGGTGGTGATGAGTCTATCAGTATATTAGGGGGTGGTGATGAGTCTATCAGTATATTAGGGGGTGGTGATGAGTCTATCAGTATATTAGGGGGTGGTTGATGAGTCTATCAGTATATTAGGGGGTGGTGATGTGTCTATCAGTATATTAAGGGGTGATGATGTCTATCATTACATTATAGGGTGATGATGAGTCTATCGGTATATTAGAGGGTGGTGATGAGTCTATCAGTATATTAGGGGGTGGGGATGAGTCTATCAGTATATTGGGGGTGGCAATGAGTCTATCAGTGTATTAGATGGTGGTGACGAGTCTATCAGTATATTAGGGGGTGGTGATGAGTCTATCAGTATATTAGGGGGTGGTGATGAGTCTATCAGTATATTAGGGGGTGGTGATGAGTCTATCAGTATATTAGGGGGTGGTGATGAGTCTATCAGTATATTAGAGGGTGGTGATGAGTCTATCAGTATATTAGGGGGTGGTGATGAGTCTATCAGTATATTAAGGGTGGTGATGAGTCTATCAGTATATTAGTGTGTCAATCAGTATATTAGGGTGTGGTGACGAGTCTATCAGTATATTAAGGGGGTGGTGATGAGTCTATCAGTATATTAGTGTGTCAATCAGTATATTAGGGTGTGGTGACGAGTCTATCAGTATATTAGGGGGTGGTGATGAGTCTATCAGTATATTAGGGGGTGGTGATGAGTCTATCAGTATATTAAGGGGTGGTGATGAGTCTATCAGTATATTAGGGGGTGTTGATGAGTCTATCAGTATATTAGGGGGTGGTGATGAGTCTATCAGTATATTAGGGGGTGGTGATGAGTCTATCAGTATATTAGAGGGTGGTGATGAGTCTATCAGTATATTAGGGGGTGGTGATGAGTCTATCAGTATATTAGAGGGTGGTGATGAGTCTATCAGTATATTAGGGGGTGGTGATGAGTCTATCAGTATATTAAGGGGTGGTGATGAGTCTATCAGTATATTAGTGTGTCAATCAGTATATTAGGGTGTGGTGACGAGTCTATCAGTATATTAGGGGGTGGTGACGAGTCTATCAGTATATAGAGGGTGGTGATGAGTCTATCAGTTATATTAGTAGGGGGTGGTGATGAGTCTATCAGTATATTAAGGGGTGGTGATGAGTCTATCAGTATATTAGTGGTGTTCAATCAGTATATTAGGGTGTGGTGACGAGTCTATCAGTATATTAGGGGGTGTGATGAGTCTATCAGTATATTAAGGGGGTGGTGATGAGTCTATCAGTATTAGGGGGTGGTGATGAGTCTATCAGTATATTTAGAGGGTGGTGATGAGTCTATCAGTATATTACGGGGTGATGATGAGTATCATTACATTAGAGGGTGGTTGATGAGTCTATCGGTATATTAGGGGGTGGGGATGAGTCCTATCAGTATATTGGGGGTGGCAATGAGTCTATCAGTATATAAGGGGTGGTGATGAGTCTATCAGTATATTAGTGTGTCAATCAGTCTAGTAGGGTGTGGTGACGAGTCTATCAGTATATATTAGGGGTGGTGATGAGTCTATCAGTATATTAGGGGGTGGTGATGAGTCTATCAGTATATAAGTGTGTCATTCAGTTTATTAGGGTGTGGTGACGAGTCTATCAGTATATTAGGGGGTGGTGATGAGTCTATCAGTATATTAGGGGGTGGTGATGAGTCTATCAGTATATTAGGGGGTGTTGATGAGTCTATCAGTATATTAGGGGGTGTTGATGAGTCTATCAGTATATTAGGGGGTGGTGATGAGTCTATCAGTATATTAGGGGGTGGTGATGAGTCTATCAGTATATTAGGGGGTGGTGATGAGTCTATCAGTATATTTAGGGGGTGGTGATGAGTCTATCAGTATATTAGAGGGTGGTGATGAGTCTATCAGTATATTAGGGGTGGTGATGAGTCTATCAGTATATTAGTGTGTCAATCAGTATATTAGGGTGTGGTGACGAGTCTATCAGTATATCAGGGGGTGGTGATGAGTCTATCAGTGTATAGGGGGTGGGGGATGAGTCTATCAGTATATTGGGGGTGGGCAATGAGTCTATCAGTGTATTAGATGGTGGTGATGATTCTATCAGTATATTAAGGGGTGGTGATGAGTTTTATCAGTATATTAGGGGGTGTTGATGAGTCTATCATTACATTAGAGGGTGGTGATGAGTCTCAGTATATTAGTGTGTCAATCAGTATATTAGGGTTGTGGTGACGAGTCTATCAGTATATTAGGGGGTGGTGATGAGTCTATCAGTATATTAGGGGGGTGGTGATGAGTCTATCAGTATATTAGTGTGGCAATCCGTATATTAGGGTGGGTGACGAGTCTATCAGTATATTAGGGGGGGTGGTGATGAGTCTATCAGTATATTAGGGGGTGTTGATGAGTCTATCAGTATATTAGGGGGGGTGGTGATGAGTCTATCAGTATATTAAGGGGGTGATGATGAGTCTATCATTACATTAGAGGGGTGGTGATGAGTCTATCAATATATTAAGGGGTGGTGATGAGTCTATCAGTATATTAGGGTGTGTTGATGAGTCTATCAGTATATTAAGGGGTGATGATGTCTATCATTACATTATAGGGTGATGATGAGTCTATCGGTATAATTAGAGGGTGGTGATGAGTCTATCAGTATATTACGGGGTGATGATGAGTCTATCAGTATATTAGGGGGGTGGTTGATGAGTCTATCAGTATATTAGAGGGTGGTGATGAGTCCTATCAGTATATTAGGGGGGTGGTGGTGATGAGTCTATCAGTATATTAGTGTGTCAATCAGTATATTAGGGTGTGGTGACGAGTCTATCAGTATATTAGGGGGTGGTGATGAGTCTATCAGTATATTAGAGGGTGGTGATGAGTCTATCAGTATATTAGGGGGTGGTGATGAGTCTATCAGTATATTAGTGTGTCAATCAGTATATTAGGGTGTGGTGACGAGTCTATCAGTATATCAGGGGGTGGTGATGAGTCTATCAGTATATTAGGGGGGGTGGTGATGAGTCTATCAGTATATTAGGGGGTGGTGATGAGTCTATCAGTATATTACAGGGGTGGTGATGAGTCTATCAGTATATTAGGGGGTGTTGATGAGTCTATCAGTATATTAGGGGGGTGGTGATGAGTCTATCAGTATATTAGGGGGTGGTGATGAGTCTATCAGTATATTAGGGGGTGGTGATGAGTCTATCAGTATATTAGGGGGGTGGTGATGAGTCTATCAGTATATTAGAGGGTGGTGATGAGTCTATCAGTATATTAGGGGGTGGTGATGAGTCTATCAGTATATTAGTGTGTCAATCAGTATATTAGGGTGTGGTGACGGAGTCTATCAGTATATCAGGGGGTGGTGATGAGTCTATCAGTGTATTAGGGGGTGGGGATGAGTCTATCAGTATATTGGGGGGTGGCAATGAGTCTATCAGTGTATTAGATGGTGGTGATGAGTCTATCAGTATATTAAGGGGTGGTGATGAGTTTATCAGTATATTAGGGGGTGTTGATGAGTCTATCATTACATTAGAGGGTGGTGATGAGTCTCAGTATATTAGTGTGTCAATCAGTATATTAGGGTGTGGTGACGAGTCTATCAGTATATTAGGGGGTGGTGATGAGTCTATCAGTATATTAGGGGGTGGTGATGAGTCTATCAGTATATTAGTGTGTCAATCAGTATATTAGGGTGTGGTGACGAGTCTATCAGTATATTAGGGGGTGGTGATGAGTCTATCAGTATATTAGGGGTGTTGATGAGTCTATCAGTATATTAGGGGGAGTGGTGATGAGTCTATCAGTAGATTAAGGGGTGATGATGAGTCTTATCATTACATTAGAGGGTGGTGATGAGTCTATCAATATATTAAGGGGTGGTGATGAGTCTATCAGTATATTAGGGGGTGTTGATTGAGTCTATCAGTATATTAAGGGGTGATGATGTCTATCATTACATTATAGGGTGATGATGAGTCTATCGTATTTAGAGGGTGGTGATGAGTCTATCAGTATATTACGGGGTGATGATGAGTCATATCAGTATATTAGGGGGTGGTGATGAGTCTATCAGTATATTAGAGGGTGGTGATGAGTCTATCAGTATAGTAGGGGGTGGTGATGAGTCTATCAGTATATTAGTGTGTCAATCAGTATATTAGGGTGTGTTGACGAGTCTATCAGTATATCAGGGGGTGGTGATGAGTCTATCATATATTATGGATTAGGGAATGGGGTGGTGATGAGTCTATCAGTATATTAGGGGTTGGTGATGAGTCTATCAGTATATTAGGGGGTGGTGATGAGTCTATCAGTATATTAGGGGGGTGGTGATGAGTCTATCAGTATATTAGAGGTGGTGATGAGTCTATCAGTATATAGGGGGGGTGGGGATGAGTCTATCAGTATATTGGGGGTGGCAATGAGTCTATCAGTGTATTAGATGGTGGTGAATGAGTCTATCAGTATATTAAGGGGTGGTGATGAGGTTTATCAGTATATTAGGGGGTGTTGATGAGTCTATCACTTACATTAGAGGGTGGTGATGATGAGTCTCAGTATATTAGTGTGTCAATCAGTATATTAGGGTGTGGTGACGAGTCTATCAGTATATTAGGGGGTGGTGCATGAGTCTATCAGTATATTAGGGGGTGGTGATGAGTCTATCAGTATATTAGTGTGTCAATCAGTATATTAGGGTGTGGTGACGAGTCTATCAGTATATTAGGGGGTGGTGATGAGTCTATCAGTATATTAGGGGGTGTTGATGAGTCTATCAGTATATTAGGGGGTGGTGATGAGTCTATCAGTATATTAAGGGGTGATGATGAGTCTATCATTACATTAGAGGGTGGTGATGAGTCTATCAATATATTAAGGGGTGGTGATGAGTCTATCAGTTATATTAGGGGTGGTGTTGATGAGTCTATCAGTATATTAAGGGGTTGATGATGTCTATCATTACATTATAGGGTGATGATGAGTCTATCGGTATATTAGAGGGTGGTGATGAGTCTATCAGTATATTACGGGGTGATGATGAGTCTATCATTACATTAGAGGGTGGTGATGAGTCTATCAGTATATAGGGGGTGGGGATGAGTCTATCAGTATATTTGGGGGTGGCAATGAGTCTATCAGTGTATTAGATGGTGGTGACGAGTCTATCAGTATATTAGGGGGTGGTGATGAGTCTATCAGTATATTAGGGGGTGGTGATGAGTCTATCAGTATATTAGGGGGTGGTGATGAGTCTATCAGTATATTAGTGTGTCAATCAGTATATTAGGGTGTGGTGACGAGTCTATCAGTATATTAGGGTGGTGATGAGTCTATCAGTATATTAGGGGGTGGTGATGAGTCTATCAGTATATTAGTGTGTCAATCAGTATATTAGGGGTTGGTGACGAGTCTATCAGTATATTAGGGGGGTGGTGATGAGTCTATCAGTATATTAGGGGTGGTGATGAGTTCTATCAGTATATTAGGGGGTGGTGATGAGTCTATCAGTATATTAGGGGGTGGTGATGAGTCTATCAGTATATTAGGGGGTGGTGATGAGTCTATCAGTATATTAGAGGGTGGTGATGAGTCTATCAGTATAATTAGGGGGTGGTGATGAGTTATCAGTATATTAGGGGGTGGTGATGAGGTCTATCAGTATATTAGAGGGTGGTGATGAGTCTATCAGTATATTAGGGGGTGGTGATGAGTCTATCAGTATATTAAGGGGTGGTGATGAGTCTATCAGTATATTAGTGTGTCAATCAGTATATTAGGGTGTGGTGACGAGTCTATCAGTATATTAGGGGGTGGTGATGAGTCTATCAGTATATTAGGGGGTGGTGATGAGTCTATCAGTATATTAGGGGGTGGTGATGAGTCTATCAGTATATTAGAGGGTGGTGATGAGTCTATCAGTATATTAGGGGGTGGTGATGAGGTCTCTATCAGGTATATTAAGGGGTGGTGATGAGTCTATCAGTATATTAGTGTGTCAATCAGTATATTAGGGTGTGGTGACGAGTCTATCAGTATATTAGGGGGTGGTGATGAGTCTATCAGTATATTAGAGGGGTGGTGATGAGTCTATCAGTATATTAGGGGGTGGTGATGAGTCTATCAGTATATTAGGGGGTGGTGATGAGTCTATCAGTATATTAGTGTGTCAATCAGTATATTAGGGGGGTGGTGATGAGTCTATCAGTATATTAGGGGGGTGGTGATGAGTCTATCAGTATATTAGGGGGGTGGTGATGAGTCTATCAGTATATTAGGGGGTGGTGATGAGTGATGATCTATCAGTATATTAGAGGGTGGTGATGAGTCTATCAGTATATTAGGGGGTGGTGATGAGTCTATCAGTATATTAAGGGGTGGTGATGAGTCTATCAGTATATTAGTGTGTCAATCAGTATATTAGGGTGTGGTGACGAGTCTATCAGTATATTAGGGTGTGTGGTGACGAGTCTATCAGTATATTAGGGGGGTGGTGATGAGTCTATCAGTATATTAGGGGGGTGGTGATGAGTCTATCAGTATATTAGTGTGTCAATCAGTATATTAGGGTGTGGTGACGAGTCTATCAGTATATTAGGGGGGTGGTGATGAGTCTATCAGTATATTAGGGGGTGGTGATGAGTCTATCAGTATATTAGGGGGGTGGTGATGAGTCTATCAGTATATTAAGGGGTGGTGATGAGTCTATCAGTATATTAGGGGGTGTTGATGAGTCTATCAGTATATTAGGGGGTGGTGATGAGTCTATCAGTATATTAAGGGGTGATGATGAGTCTATCATTACATTAGAGGGTGGTGATGAGTCTATCAATATATTAGGGGGTGGTGATGAGTCTATCAGTATATTAGGGGGTGGTGATGAGTCTATCAGTATATTAGAGGGTGGTGATGAGTCAATCAGTATATTAGGGTGTGGGTGACGAGTCTATCAGTATATTAGGGGGTGGTGATGAGTCTATCAGTATATTAGGGGGTGGTGATGAGTCTATCAGTATATTAGGGGGTGGTGATGAGTCTATCAGTATATTAGGGGGGTGGTGATGAGTCTATCAGTATATTAAGGGGTGGTGATGAGTCTATCAGTATATTAGTGTGTCAATCAGTATATTAGGGTGTGGTGACGAGTCTATCAGTATATTAGGGGGTGTTGATGAGTCTATCATTACATTAGAGGGTGGTGATGAGTCTCAGTATATTAGTGTGTCAATCAGTATATTAGGGTGTGGTGACGAGTCTATCAGTATATTAAGGGGTGATGATGAGTCTATCAGTATATTGGGGGGTGGCAATGAGTCTATCAGTGTATTAGATGGTGGTGATGAGTCTATCAGTATATTATGGGGTGGTGATGAGTCTATCAGTATATTAGGGGGTGGTGATGAGTCTATCAGTATATTAGGGGGTGGTGATGTGTCTATCAGTATATTAAGGGGGTGATGATGAGTCTATCATTACATTATAGGGTGGTGATGAGTCTATCAGTATATTAGAGGGTGGTGATGAGTCTATCAGTATATTACGGGGTGATGATGAGTCTATCATTACATTAGAGGGTGGTGATGAGTCTCAGTATATTAGTGTGTCAATCAGTATATTAGGGTGTGGTGATGAGTCTATCAGTATATTAGGGGGTGGTGATGAGTCTATCAGTATATTAAGGGGTGATGATGAGTCTATCATTACATTAGAGGGTGGTGATGAGTCTATCAGTATATTGGGGGTGGCAATGAGTCTATCAGTGTATTAGATGGTGGTGACGAGTCTATCAGTATATTATGGGGTGGTGATGAGTCTATCAGTATATTAAGGGGTGGTGATGTGTCTATCAGTATATTTATTTTATTTTATTTTATTTTACCTTTAATTAACCAGGTAGGCAAGTTGAGAACAAGTTCTCATTTACAATTGCGACCTGGCCAAGATAAAGCAAAGCAGTTCGACAGATAAAACGACACAGAGTTACACATGGAGTAAAAACAAACATACAGTCAATAATGCAGTATAAACAAGTCTATATACAATGTGAGCAAATGAGGTGAGAAGGGAGGTAAAGGCAAAAAAGGCCAAGATGGCAAAGTAAATACAATATAGCAAGTAAAATACTGGAATAGTGGTTTTGCAATGGAAGAATGTGCAAAGTAGAAATAAAAAAATAATGGGGTGCAAAGGAGCTAAATAAATAAATAAATTAAAATTAAATACAGTTGGGAAAGAGGTAGTTGTTTGGGCTAAATTATAGGTGGGCTATGTACAGGTGCAGTAATCTGTGAGCTGCTCTGACAGTTGGTGCTTAAAGCTAGTGAGGGAGATAAGTGTTTCCAGTTTCAGAGATTTTTGTAGTTCGTTCCAGTCATTGGCAGCAGAGAACTGGAAGGAGAGGCGGCCAAAGAAAGAATTGGTTTTGGGGGTGACTAGAGAGATATACCTGCTGGAGCGTGTGCTACAGGTGGGAGATGCTATGGTGACCAGCGAGCTGAGATAAGGGGGGACTTTACCTAGCAGGGTCTTGTAGATGACATGGAGCCAGTGGGTTTGGCGACGAGTATGAAGCGAGGGCCAGCCAACGAGAGCGTACAGGTCGCAATGGTGGGTAGTATATGGGGCTTTGGTGATAAAACGGATTGCACTGTGATAGACTGCATCCAATTTGTTGAGTAGGGTATTGGAGGCTATTTTGTAAATGACATCGCCAAAGTCGAGGATTGGTAGGATGGTCAGTTTTACAAGGGTATGTTTGGCAGCATGAGTGAAGGATGCTTTGTTGCGAAATAGGAAGCCAATTCTAGATTTAACTTTGGATTGGAGATGTTTGATATGGGTCTGGAAGGAGAGTTTACAATCTAACCAGACACCTAAGTATTTGTAGTTGTCCACGTATTCTAAGTCAGAGCCGTCCAGAGTAGTGATGTTGGACAGGCGGGTAGGTGCAGGCAGCGATCGGTTGAAGAGCATGCATTTAGTTTTACTTGCATTCAAGAGCAATTGGAGGCCACGGAAGGAGAGTTGTATGGCATTGAAGCTTGCCTGGAGGGTTGTTAACACAGTGTCCAGAGAAGGGCCGGAAGTATACAGAATGGTGTCGTCTGCGTAGAGGTGGATCAGGGACTCACCAGCAGCAAGAGCGACCTCATTGATGTATACAGAGAAGAGAGTCGGACCAAGAATTGAACCCTGTGGCACCCCCATAGAGACTGCCAGAGGTCCGGACAGCAGACCCTCCGATTTGACACACTGAACTCTATCAGAGAAGTAGTTGGTGAACCAGGCGAGGCAATCATTTGAGAAACCAAGGCTGTCGAGTCTGCCGATGAGGATATGGTGATTGACAGAGTCGAAAGCCTTGGCCAGATCAATGAATACGGCTGCACAGTAATGTTTCTTATCGATGGCGGTTAAGATATCGTTTAGGACCTTGAGCGTGGCTGAGGTGCACCCATGACCAGCTCTGAAACCAGATTGCATAGCAGAGAAGGTATGGTGAGATTCGAAATGGTCGGTAATCTGTTTGTTGACTTGGCTTTCGAAGACCTTAGAAAGGCACGGTAGGATAGATATAGGTCTGTAGCAGTTTGGGTCAAGAGTGTCCCCCCCTTTGAAGAGGGGGATGACCGCAGCTGCTTTCCAATCTTTGGGAATCTCAGACGACACGAAAGAGAGGTTGAACAGGCTAGTAATAGGGGTGGCAACAATTTTGGCAGATAATTTTAGAAAGAAAGGGTCCAGATTGTCTAGCCCGGCTGATTTGTAGGGGTCCAGATTTTGCAGCTCTTTCAGAACATCAGCTGAATGGATTTGGGAGAAGGAGAAATGGGGAAGGCTTGGGCGAGTTGCTGTTGGGGGTGCAGTGCTGTTGTCCGGGGTAGGAGTAGCCAGGTGGAAAGCATAGACAGGCGTAGAAAAATGCTTATTGAAATTCTCAATTATGGTGGATTTATCAGTGGTGACAGTGTTTCCTATCTTCAGTGCAGTGGGCAGCTGGGAGGAGGTGTTCTTATTCTCCATGGACTTTACAGTGTCCCAGAACTTTTTTGAGTTAGTGTTGCAGGAAGCAAATTTCTGCTTGAAAAAGCTAGCCTTGGCTTTTCTAACTGCCTGTGTATAATGATTTCTAGCTTCCCTGAACAGCTGCATATCACGGGGGCTGTTCGATGCTAATGCAGAACGCCATAGGATGTTTTTGTGTTGGTTAAGGGCAGTCAGGTCTGGGGAGAACCAAGGGCTATATCTGTTCCTGGTTCTAAATGTCTTGAATGGGGCATGTTTATTTAGGATGGTTAGGAAGGCATTTTTAAAAAAATATCCAGGCATCCTCTACTGACGGGATGAGATCAATATCCTTCCAGGATACCCCGGCCAGGTCGATTAGAAAGGCCTGCTCGCAGAAGTGTTTCAGGGAGCGTTTTACAGTGATGAGTGGCGGTCGTTTGACCGCTGACCCATTACGGATGCAGGCAATGAGGCAGTGATCGCTGAGATCTTGGTTGAAGACAGCAGAGGTGTATTTAGAGGGGAAGTTGGTTAGGATGATATCTATGAGGGTGCCCGTGTTTAAGGTTTGGGGAGGTACCTGGTAGGTTCATTGATAATTTGTGTGAGATTGAGGGCATCAAGTTTAGATTGTAGGATGGCTGGGGTGTTAAGCATGTTCCAGTTTAGGTCGCCTAGCAGCACGAACTCTGAAGATAGATGGGGGGCAATCAGTTCACATATGGTGTCCAGAGCACAGCTGGGGGCAGAGGGTGGTCTATAGCAGGCGGCAACGGTGAGAGACTTGTTTTTAGAGAGGTGGATTTTTAAAAGTAGAAGTTCAAATTGTTTGGGTACAGACCTGGATAGTAGGACAGAACTCTGCAGGCTATCTTTGCAGTAGATTGCAACACCGCCCCCTTTGGCAGTTCTATCTTGTCTGAAAATGTTGTAGTTTGGAATTAAAATGTCTGAGTTTTTGGTGGTCTTCCTAAGCCAGGATTCAGACACAGCTAGAACATCCGGGTTGGCAGAGTGTGCTAAAGCAGTGAATAGAACAAACTTAGGGAGGAGGCTTCTAATGTTAACATGCATGAAACCAAGGCTATTACGGTTACAGAAGTCATCAAAAGAGAGCGCCTGGGGAATAGGAGTGGAGCTAGGCACTGCAGGGCCTGGATTCACCTCTACATCGCCAGAGGAACATAGGAGGAGTAGAATAAGGGTACGGCTAAAAGCTATGAGAATTGGTCGTCTAGAACGTCTGGAACATAGAGTAAAAGGAGGTTTCTGGGGGCGATAAAATAGCATCAAGGTATAATGTACAGACAAATGTATGGTAGGATGTGAATACAGTGGAGGTAAACCTAGGTATTGAGTGATGAAGAGGGAGATATTGTCTCTAGAAACATCGTTGAAACCAGGAGATGTCATTGCATGTGTGGGTGGTGGAACTAATAGGTTGGATAAGGTATAGTGAGCAGGACTAGAGGCTCTACAGTGAAATAAGCCAATAAACACTAACCAGAACAGAAATGGACAAGACATATTGACATTAAGGAGAGGCATGCTTAGTCGAGTGATCAAAAGGGTCCGGTGAGTGGAGAGGTTGGTTGGTGATTTAGACAGCTAGCCAGGGCATCGGTAGCAAGCTAGCATAGGATGGAGGTCTGTTGTTAGCCACCTCTTGCGTTCCGTCAGTAGATTAGTGGGGTTCCGTGTGGTAGAGGGGATTAATCCAAATCACACAACAACAACAAAAATAAAAACAATAGATATAGTTATAGAGGCCCAAGAAGAAAACATAATAATAATAATAAAAAATAAAAAAATATATATATAAAAAAAAAAATTTGTCCGATTGTCTATTCAGATAGCAGCCGGTAAGACAGCTAACGGTTAGCAGGCCGCAGATGGGCGTTCAGGTAACGTCGCGACGGAGGAGCCAGCCGAATAACTCCTTCGGGTAGATAACGTCGGCAGTCCAGTTGTGAAGGCCCGGTGGGGCTCCGCGAAAGCAGTAAAACGGGTCCGGATAGGTGACTGCAGCCCAGGTGTGATTGATGGAACTCAGGAGTGATTGACGGAGCTTGCTAGCTCCGGAATAATTGATGTTTGCTCCGGAATCGACGAAGGCCGATAGTCACACGGATAGCAGCTAGCTAGCTGTGAGATCCGGGTATGAATGTCCAGAGAGCAGTCGAAATCCAGGGACATGGAGAGAAAAATTGGTCCGGTATGTTCCGTTCCGAGCCGCGCTGCGCCGTACAGAACTGGCGATAGATTTTCGAGCTAAAGGACAGCTGATGACCACAAACCGTGGTTAGCTGAATACTAACGATTTGCCAGTAAAGGAGCTAACTAGCTTCTGAACTAGCTTCTGGATTAGCTTCTGGCTAGTTTCAGGCTAGCTTCTTGGAGTTTCTGGCTAGCTTCTTGGAGGATTACAGATCTGAGGTAAATAATACTTTTTTATAAATATACATTGGTGAGGCGGGTTGCAGGAGAGTGTTTTGAAGATGAGTTGATGGAAAATAAAAATAAAATGTATGTGAAAAAGTTGTAAATATACATATATACAGGACACGACAAGACGAGGACAAAAGACGTCTGAACTGCTATGCCACCTTGGTTTTGTGGATGATGGGGTTTAGGGGGGTGGTGATGAGTCTATCAGTATATTAGAGGGTGGTGATGAGTCTATCAGTATATTAGGGGGTGGTGATGAGTTTATCAGTATATTAGGGGGTGGTGATGAGTCTATCAGTATATTAGGGGGTGGTGATGAGTCTATCAGTATATTAGGGGGGTGGTGATGAGTATCAGTATATTAGGGGGTGGTGATGAGTCTATCAGTATATTAGAGGGTGGTGATGAGTCTATCAGTATATTAGGGGGGTGGGGATGAGTCTATCAGTATATTGGGGGTGGCAATGAGTTTATCAGTATATTAGGGGGTGGTGATGAGTCTATCAGTATATTAGGGGTGGTGATGAGTCTATCAGTATATTAGGGGGTGGTGATGAGTCTATCAGTATATTAGTGTGTCAATCAGTATATTAGGGTGTGGTGACGAGTCTATCAGTATATTAGGGGGTGGTGATGAGTCTATCAGTATATTAGTGTGTCAATCAGTATATTAGGGTGTGGTGACGAGTCTATCAGTATATTAGGGGGTGGTGATGAGTCTATCAGTATATTAGTGTGTCAATCAGTATATTAGGGGTGTGGTGACGAGTCTATCAGTATATTAGGGGGTGGTGATGAGTCTATCAGTATATTAGGGGGGTGGTGATGAGTCTATCAGTATATTAGGGTGTCAATCAGTATATTAGGGTGTGGTGACGAGTCTATCAGTATATTAGGGGGGGTGGTGATGAGTTTATCAGTATATTAGGGGGTGGTGATGAGTCTATCAGTATATTAGGGGGTGGTGATGAGTCTATCAGTATATTAGGGGGTGGTGATGAGTATCAGTATATTAGGGGGTGGTGATGAGTCTATCAGTATATTAGAGGGTGGTGATGAGTCTATCAGTATATTAGGGGGTGGGGATGAGTCTATCAGTATATTGGGGGTGGCAATGAGTTTATCAGTATATTAGGGGGTGGTGATGAGTCTATCAGTATATTAGGGGGGTGGGTGATGAGTCTATCAGTATATTAGGGGGTGGTGATGAGTCTATCAGTATATTAGTGTGTCATCAGTATATTAGGGTGTGGTGACGAGTCTATCAGTATATTAGGGGGGGGTGATGAGTCTATCAGTATATTAGTGTGTCAATCAGTATATTAGGGTTGTGGTGACGAGTCTATCAGTATATTAGGGGGGGTGTGATGAGTCTATCAGTATATTAGTGTGTCAATCAGTATATTAGGGTGTGGTGACGAGTCTATCAGTATATTAGGGGGTGGTGATGAGTCCTATCAGTATATTAGGGGGTGGTGATGAGTCTATCAGTATATTAGTGTGTCAATCAGTATATTAGGGTGTGGTGACGAGTCTATCAGTATATTAGGGGGTGGTGATGAGTCTATCAGTATATTAGGGGGTGGTGATGAGTCTATCAGTATATTAGGCGGGTGGGTGATGAGTCTATCAGTATATTAGGGGGGGTGGTGATGAGTCTATCAGTATATTAGGGGGTGGTGATGAGTCTATCAGTATATTAAGGGGTGGTGATGAGTCTATCAGTATATTAGTGTGTCAATGAGTATATTAGGGTGTGGTGACGAGTCTATCAGTATATCAGGGGGGTGGTGATGAGTCTATCAGTATATTAGGGGGTGGTGATGAGTCTATCAGTATATTAGGGGGTGGTGATGAGTCTATCAGTATATTAGGGGGTGTTGATGAGTCTATCAGTATATTAGGGGGGTGGTGATGTGTCTATCAGTATATTAAGGGGTGATGATGTCTATCATTACATTATAGGGTGATGATGAGTCTATCGGTATATTAGAGGGTGGTGATGAGTCTATCAGTATATTAGGGGGTGGGGATGAGTCTATCAGTATATTGGGGGTGGCAATGAGTCTATCAGTGTATTAGATGGTGGTGACGAGTCTATCAGTATATTAGGGGGGTGGTGATGAGTCTATCAGTATATTAGGGGGTGGTGATGAGTCTATCAGTATATTAGGGGGTGGTGATGAGTCTATCAGTATATTAGGGGGGTGGTGATGAGTCTATCAGTATATTAGAGGGTGGTGATGAGTCTATCAGTATATTAGGGGGTGGTGATGAGTCTATCAGTATATTAAGGGGTGGTGATGAGTCTATCAGTATATTAGTGTGTCAATCAGTATATTAGGGTGTGGTGACGAGTCTATCAGTATATTAGGGGGTGGTGATGAGTCTATCAGTATATTAGTGTGTCAATCAGTATATTAGGGGGTGGTGATGAGTCTATCAGTATATTAGGGGGTGGTGATGAGTCTATCAGTATATTAAGGGGGTGGTGATGAGTCTATCAGTATATTAGGGGGTGTTGATGAGTCTATCAGTATATTAGGGGGTGGTGATGAGTCTATCAGTATATTAGGGGGTGGTGATGAGTCTATCAGTATATTAGGGGGTGGTGATGAGTCTATCAGTATATTAGAGGGTGGTGATGAGTCTATCAGTATATTAGGGGGTGGTGATGAGTCTATCAGTATATTAGGGGGTGGTGATGAGTCTATCAGTATATTAGAGGGTGGTGATGAGTCTATCAGTATATTAGGGGGGTGGTGATGAGTCTATCAGTATATTAAGGGGGTGGTGATGAGTCTATCAGTATATTAGTGTGTCAATCAGTATATTAGGGTGTGGTGACGAGTCTTTCAGTATATTAGGGGGTGGGTGACGAGTCTATCAGTATATTAGAGGGTGGTGATGAGTCTATCAGTATATTAGGGGGTGGTGATGAGTCTATCAGTATATTAAGGGGTGGTGATGAGTCTATCAGTATATTAGTGTGTCAATCAGTATATTAGGTTGTGGTGACGAGTCTATCAGTATATTAGGGGGTGGTGATGAGTCTATCAGTATATTAAGGGGTGGTGATGAGTCTATCAGTATATTAGGGGGTGGTGATGAGTCTATCAGTATATAGAGGGTGGTGATGAGTCTATCAGTATATTACGGGGTGATGATGAGTATCATTACATTAGAGGGTGGTGATGAGTCTATCGGTATATTAGGGGGTGGGGATGAGTCTATCAGTATATTGGGGGGGTGGCAATGAGTCTATCAGTATATTAGAGGGTGGTGATGAGTCTATCAGTATATTAAGGGGTGGTGATGAGTCTATCAGTATATTAGTGTGTCAATCAGTATAATTAGGGTGTGGTGACGAGTCTATCAGTATATTAGGGGGTGGTGATGAGTCTATCAGTATATTAGGGGGTGGTGTGATGAGTCTATCAGTATATTAGTGTGTCATTCAGTATATTAGGGTGTGGTGACGAGTCTATCAGTATATTAGGGGGTGGTGATGAGTCTATCAGTATATTAGGGGGTGTTGATGAGTCTATCAGTATATTAGGGGGTGGTGATGAGTCTATCAGTTATATTAGGGGGGTGGTGATGAGTCTATCAGAATATTAGGGGGGGTGGTGATGAGTCTATCAGTATATTAGGGGGTGGTGATGAGTCTATCAGTATATTAGAGGGTGGTGATGAGTCTATCAGTATATTAGTAGGGGGTGGTGATGAGTCTATCAGTATATTAGAGGGTGGTGATGAGTCTATCAGTATATTAGGGGGTGGTGATGAGTCTATCAGTATATTAGTGTGTCAATCAGTATATTAGGGTGTGGTGACGAGTCTATCAGTATATTCAGGGGGTGGTGATGAGTCTATCAGTATATTAGGGGGTGGTGATGAGTCTATCAGTATATTAGGGGGTGGTGATGAGTCTATCAGTATATTAAGGGGTTGGTTGATGAGTCTATCAGTATATTAGGGGGTGGTGATGAGTCTATCAGTATATTAGAGGGTGGTGATGAGTCTATCAGTATATTAGGGGGGGTGGGGGATGAGTCTATCAGTGTATTAGATGGTGGTGATGAGTCTATCAGTATATTAAGGGGTGGTGGATGAGTTATCAGTATATTAGGGGGTGTTGATGAGTCTATCATTACATTAGAGGGTGGTGATGAGTCTCAGTATATTAGTGTGTCAATCAGTATATTAGGGTGTGGTGATGAGTCTATCAGTATATTATGGGGTGTGGTGATGAGTCTATCAGTATATTAAGGGGTGATGATGAGTCTATCAGTATATTAGAGGGTGATGATGAGTCTATCATTACATTAGGGGGTGGTGATGAGTCTATCAGTATATTGGGGGTGGCAATGAGTCTATCAATATATTAGGTGATGGTGATGAGTCTATCAGTATATTAGGGGGTGGTGATGAGTCTATCAGTATATTACGGGGTTGATGATGAGTCTATCATTACATATAGGGTGGTGATGAGTCTATCAGTATATTAGAGGGTGGTGATGAGTCTATCAGTATATTACGGGGTGATGATGAGTCTATCATTACATTAGAGGGTGGTGATGAGTCTATCAGTATATTAGGGGGTGGTGATGAGCCTATCAGTATATTAGGGGGTGGGGTGAGTCTATCAGTGTATTAGATGGTGGTGATGAGTCTAATCAGTATATTAGGGGGGTGGGATGAGTCTATCTATCAGTATTTTAGGGGGGTGGTGATGAATCTATCAGTGTATTAGAGGGTGGTGATGAGTCTATCAGTATATTAGGGGGGTGGTGATGAGTCTATCAGTATATTAGAGGTGGTGATGAGTCTATCAGTATATTAGGGGGTGGTGATGAGTCTATCAGTATATTAGAGGCGTGGTGATGAGTCTATCAGTATATTAGGGGGTGGGTGATGAGTCTATCAGTATATTAAGGGGTGGTGATGAGTAGTATAGGGGGGGTGGTGACGAGTCTATCAGTATATTAGGGGGTGGTGATGAGTCTATCAGTATATTAGGGGGTGGGTGATGAGTCTATCAGTATATTAGTGTGTCAATCAGTATATTAGGGTGTGGTGACGAGTCTATCAGTATATTAGGGGGTGGGTGATGAGTCTATCAGTATATTAGGGGGTGGTGATGAGTCTATCAGTATATTAGTGTGTCAATCAGTATATGAGGGTGTGGTGACGAGTCTATCAGTATATCAGGGGGTGGTGATGAGTCTATCAGTATATTAGGGGTGGGTGATGAGTCTATCAGTATATTAGGAGGGGGGTGGTGATGAGTCTATCAGTATATTAGGGGGTGTTGATGAGTATCAGTTATATTAGGGGGTGGTGATGTGTCTATCAGTATATTAAGGGGTGATGATGTCTATCATTACATTATAGGGTGATGATGAGTCTATCGGTATATTAGAGGGTGGTGATGAGTCTATCAGTATATTACGGGGTGATGATGAGTCTATCATTACATTAGAGGGTAGTGATGAGTCTATCAGTATATTAGGGGGTGGTGATGAGTCTATCAGTATATTAGAGGGTGGTGATGAGTCTATCAGTATATTAGGGGGTGGTGATGAGTCTATCAGTATATTAGGGGGGTGGTGATGAGTCTATCAGTATATTAGAGGGTGGTGATGAGTCTATCAGTATATTAGGGGGTGGTGATGAGTCTATCAGTATATTAAGGGGTGGTGATGAGTCTATCAGTATATTAGTGTGTCAATCAGTATATTAGGGTGTGGTGACGAGTCTATCAGTATATTAGGGGGTGGTGATGAGTCTATCAGTATATTAGGGGGGTGGTGATGAGTCTATCAGTATATTAGAGGGTGGTGAGGAGTCTATCAGTATATTAGGGGGTGGTGATGAGTCTATCAGTATATTAAGGGGTGGTGATGAGTCTATCAGTATATTAGTGTGTCAATCAGTATATTAGGGTGTGGTGACGAGTCTATCAGTATATTAGGGGGGTGGTGATGAGTCTATCAGTATATTAGGGGGTGGTGATGAGTCTATCAGTATATTAAGGGGTGGTGATGAGTCTATCAGTATATTAGGGGGTGTTGATGAGTCTCAGTATATTAGGGGGTGGTGATGTGTCTATCAGTATATTAAGGGGTGATGATGTCTATCATTACATTATAGGGTGATGATGAGTCTATCGGTATATTAGAGGGTGGTGATGAGTCTATCAGTATATTACGGGGTGGTGATGATGAGTCTATCATTACATTAGAGGGTGGTGATGAGTCTATCAGTATATTAGGGGGTGGGGATGAGTCTATCAGTATATTGGGGGTGGCAATGAGTCTATCAGTGTATTAGATGGTGGTGACGAGTCTATCAGTATATTAGGGGGTGGTGATGAGTCTATCAGTATATTAGGGGGTGGTGATGAGTCTATCAGTATATTAGGGGGTGGTGATGAGTCTATCAGTATATTAGAGGGTGGTGATGGAGTAATCAGTATATTAGGGGGTGGTGATGAGTCTATCAGTATATTAAGGGGTGGTGATGAGTCTATCAGTATATTAGTGTGTCAATCAGTATATTAGGGTTGTGGTGACGAGTCTATCAGTATATTAGGGGGGTGGTGATGAGTCTATCATATATTAGGGGGTGGTGATGAGTCTATCAGTATATTAGGGGGTGGTGATGAGTCTATCAGTATATTAGGGGGGTGGTGATGAGTCTATCAGTATATTAGAGGGTGGTGATGAGTCTATCAGTATATTAGGGGGTGTGATGAGTCTATCAGTATATTAAGGGGTGGTGATGAGTCTATCAGTATATTAGGAGGGGGTGGTGATGAGTCTATCAGTATATTAGGGGGTGGTGATGAGTCTATCAGTATATTGTGTGTCAATCAGTATATTAGGGTGTGGTGACGAGTCTATCAGTATATTAGGGGGTGGTGATGAGTCTATCAGTATATTAGGGGGGTGGTGATGAGTCTATCAGTATAATTAGGGGGGTGGTGATGAGTCTATCAGTATATTAAGGGGTGATGATGAGTCTATCATTACATTAGAGGGTGGTGATGAGGTCTATCAATATATTAGGGGGTGGTGATGAGTCTATCAGTTTATAGATGGTGGTGATGAGTCTATCAGTATATTAGAGGGTGGTGATGAGTCCTATCAGTATATTAGGGGGGGTGGTGATGAGTCTATCAGTATATTAGAGGGTGGTGATGAGTCTATCAGTATATTACGGGGGTGATGATGAGTCTATCATTACATTAGAGGGTGGTGATGAGTCTATCAGTAATATTAGGGGGTGGGGGATGAGTCTATCAGTATATTGGGGGGTGGCAATGAGTCTATCAGTGTATTAGATGGTGGTGATGAGTCTATCAGTATATTAAGGGGTGGTGATGAGTTTATCAGTATATTAGGGGGTGGTGATGAGTCTCAGTATATTAGGTGTCAAGTCAGTATATAGGGTGTGGTGATGAGTCTATCAGTATATTAGGGGGTGGGTGATGAGGTCTATCATTACATTAGAGGGTGGTGATGAGTTCTCAGTATTTAGTGTGTCAATCAGTATATTAGGGTGTGGTGATGAGTCTATCAGTATATTAGGGGTGGTGATGAGTCTATCAGTATATTAGGGGGTGGTGATGAGTCTATCAGTATATTAGGGGGTGGTGATGAGTCTATCATTATATTAGGGGGTGGTGATGAGTCTATCAGTATATTGGGGGGGTGAATGAGTCTATCAGTATATTAGGGGGTGATGAGTCTATCAGTATATTAGGGGGTGGTGATGAGTCTATCAGTATATTACGGGGTGATGATGAGTCTATCATTACATTATAGGGTGGTGATGAGTCTATCAGTATATTAGGGGTGGTGATGAGTCTATCAGTATATTAGGGGTGATGATGAGTCTATCATATATTAGAGGGTGGTGATGAGTCTATCAGTATATTAGGGGTGGTGATGAGCCTATCAGTATATTAGGGGGTGGTTGAGTCTATCAGTATATTAGATGGTGGTGATGAGTCTATCAGTATATTAGGGGGTGGGATGAGTCTATCAGTATATTAGGGGTGGTGATGAGTCTATCAGTATATTAGAGGGGTGGATGAGTCTATCAGTATATTAGGGGGTGGTGATGAGTCTATCAGTATATTAGAGGGTGGTGATGAGTCTATCAGTATATTAGGGGGTGGTGATGAGTCTATCAGTATATTAGAGGGTGGTGATGAGTCTATCAGTATATTAGGGGGTGGTGATGAGTCTATCAGTATATTAGGGGGTGGTGATGAGTCTATCAGTATATTAGGGGGTGGTGATGAGTCTATCAGTATATTAGGGGTGGTGATGAGTCTATCAGTATATTAGGGGGTGGTGATGAGTCTATCAGTATATTAGTGTGTCAATCAGTATATTAGGGTGTGGTGACGAGTCTATCAGTATATTAGGGGGTGGTGATGAGTCTATCAGTATATTAGGGGGTGGTGATGAGTCTATCAGTATATTAGTGTGTCAATCAGTATATTAGGGTGTGTTGATGAGTCTATCAGTATATTAGGGGGTGGTGATGAGTCTATCAGTATATTAGGGGGTGGTGATGAGTCTATCAGTATATTAGGGGGTGGTGATGAGTCTATCAGTATATTAGGGGGTGTTGATGAGTATCAGTATATTAGGGGGTGGTGATGTGTCTATCAGTATATTAAGGGGTGATGATGTCTATCATTATATTATAGGGTGGTGATGAGTCTATCAGTATATTAGAGGGTGGTGATGAGTCTATCAGTATATTAGGGGTGGTGATGAGTCTATCATATATTAGAGGGTGGTGATGAGTCTATCAGTATATTAGGGGGTGGTGATGAGTCTATCAGTATATTAGAGGGTGGTGATGAGTCTATCAGTATATTAGGGGGTGGTGATGAGTCTATCAGTATATTAGGGGGTGGTGATGAGTCTATCAGTATATTAGAGGGTGGTGATGAGTCTATCAGTATATTAGGGGGTGGTGATGAGTCTATCAGTATATTAAGGGGTGGTGATGAGTCTATCAGTATATTAGTGTGTCATCAGTATATTAGGGTGTGGTGACTGAGTCTATCAGTATATTAGGGGGTGGTGATGAGTCTATCAGTATATTAGGGGGTGGTGATGAGTCTATCAGTATATTAGAGGGTGGTGATGAGTCTATCAGTATATTAGGGGGTGGTGATGAGTCTATCAGTATATTAGGGGTGGTGATGAGTCTATCAGTATATTAGTGTGTCAATCAGTATATTAGGGTGTGGTGACGAGTCTATCAGTATATTAGGGGGTGGTGATGAGTCTATCAGTATATTAGGGGGTGGTGATGAGTCTATCAGTATATTAAGGGGTGGTGATGAGTCTATCAGTATATTAGGGGGTGGTGATGAGTCTATCAGTATATTAGGGGGTGGTGATGAGTCTATCAGTATATTAGGGGTGATGAGTCTATCATTACATTATAGGGTGATGATGAGTCTATCAGTATATTAGAGGGTGGTGATGAGTCTATCAGTATATTAGGGGGTGATGATGAGTCTATCAGTATATTAGAGGGTGGTGATGAGTCTATCAGTATATTAGGGGGTGGGGATGAGTCTATCAGTATATTGGGGGTGGCAATGAGTCTATCAGTGTATTAGATGGTGGTGATGAGTCTATCAGTATATTAGGGGGTGGTGATGAGTCTATCAGTATATTAGGGGGTGGTGATGAGTCTATCAGTATATTAGGGGGTGGTGATGAGTCTATCAGTATATTAGAGGGTGGTGATGAGTCTATCAGTATATTAGGGGGTGGTGATGAGTCTATCAGTATATTAAGGGGTGGTGATGAGTCTATCAGTATATTAGTGGTGTCAATCAGTATATTAGGGTGTGGTGATGAGTCTATCAGTATATTAGGGGGTGGTGATGAGTCTATCAGTATATTAGGGGGTGGTGATGAGTCTATCAGTATATTAGGGGGTGGTGATGAGTCTATCAGTATATTAGGGGGTGGATGAGTCTATCAGTATATATAGGGGGGTGATGAGTCTATCAGTATATTAGGGGGTGGTGATGAGTCTATCAGTATATTAAGGGGTGGTGATGAGTCTATCAGTATATTAGGGGTGGTGATGAGTCTATCAGTATATTAGGGGGTGGTGATGAGTCTATCAGTATATTAGTGTGTCATCAGTATATTAGGGTGTGGTGACTGGTCTATCAGTATATTAGGGGGTGGTGATGAGTCTATCAGTATATTAGGGGGTGGTGATGAGTCTATCAGTATATTAGGGGGTGGTGATGAGTCTATCAGTATATTAGGGGGTGGTGATGAGTCTATCAGTATATTAGGGGGTGGTGATGAGTCTATCAGTATATTAGGGGGTGGTGATGAGTCTATCAGTATATTAGGGGTGGTGATGAGTCTATCAGTATATTAGGGGGTGGTGATGAGTCTATCAGTATATTAGGGGGTGGTGATGAGTCTATCAGTATATTAGGGGGTGGTGATGAGTCTATCAGTATATTAGAGGGTGGTGATGAGTCTATCAGTATATTACGGGGTGGTGATGAGTCTATCATTATATTAGAGGGTGGTGATGAGTCTATCAGTATATTAGGGGGTGGTGATGAGTCTATCAGTATATTGGGGGTGGTGATGAGTCTATCAGTATATTAGGGGGTGGTGATGAGTCTATCAGTATATTAGGGGGGGTGATGAGTCTATCAGTATATTAGGGGGTGGTGATGAGTCTATCAGTATATTAGTT
>NW_022264654.1:5000-12500 GCF_002021735.2 Oncorhynchus kisutch
ACAAAACTGCTTTATAACATTTAAAATGGTACCTTTTTAATATGACTTATTGCCACAAGAGGTTACAAACTGAGAAAAATATCAGACAGACCTATTTTTTTCCTGCTAGCAAAGTGCGCCCTCGTTTTCATCAAGATCCAACAAGGAGACAACCACACATACCACACTTTCTTGATAACCTGCTAAAATGTACAGACGGGCACAAATGGTGTTGTTTCCAAGTGATGCTCTCTTCGTTCTCTCTGTCTGTCACACGCTCTCTCTGTCTGCCTGTCTTTGTTCCGTGCTGCACTGAGCTGCTCCTAGCTGAACGACGGGGAGGTGGTGGATGGTGAATACCCGCGCGCTCTACTTTCACACGGCCTCACGTTGCAGCCGCTGTTTTCTTTAATTAACCCGGGGAGAAAACAGCTGACAGGGTCAACACGTCGGTCCCGTGTGGATACCAACCCTACATACGCTTCCATTAGTTAGTGTTTTAAAAGGTTCTCCTCGCTGCCTGATGCTTTGGGGGAGGAAGTCAGAAAGAGGGAGAACGTGTGTGTGTCATGTTAATGACATTTGCCGCCACGTTGCCCTCTTTGTGTGAAAACCCCGTGGTTTTAAACCAGGGGGATCGGAAGAGGAAATCACCCCCTCTCCACCTCGTCCCCCCCCCCGTCCCTCCCCAGGAGTTTCTCAGACACCCTGTCCCCTCTATAACGGACACCTTCAGCCTCCTGCCCTCAAGTCCTAATTGATGCCAGGGGAAGGAGAGAGAGAGACAGAGAGAGAAACAAAGACACGCACAGCGACTCAAACGCTAAGCAACGAAATTGATTCGCTTAAAACCCATGAAGCTTTTTCAAAGGTAAAGGTGTAATCCTCCCACACAGTAGGTCAGGTGATGACATGTAACATAAAGAGTAAAGGTCATGGGAGTATTTGAGAGAGTTTCAGTTGGGTTCTGATGTGTTCCAGAGGGTTCAGAAGGGCTTAACTAAAGAAAGAGGAGTTACGTGCCTTTAAACACTCCCCAAGGCAAGTTCATATTAACTCCAGGCTAAAGGGAACGGATTGCCACATGGTTTGAGCTGATAAAATCCAGGATTTTTTAGAAAGTCTGTGCTGGCTTGGTTACACATACCTAATAGTTCCTGGAATAATGTGAAAAGACAGAGCACGTCTCTGTTCGGCACCACTGTGTGGAAGTGTGTCACCTGCCCTCTATACCAGAACGTCAGTCTGCCTCTGGGTGGAAGTGTGTCACCTGCCACTCTATACCAGAACGTCAGTCTGCCGCTGGGTGGAAGTGTCACCTGCCACTCTACACCAGAACGTCAGTCTGCCGCTGGGTGGAAGTGTCACCTGCCACTCTATACCAGAACGTCAGTCTGCATCTGGGTGGAAGTGTGTCACCTGCCACTCTATACCAGAACGTCGGTCTGCCGCTGGGTGGAAGTGTCACCTGCCACTCTATACCAGAACGTCGGTCTGCCGCTGGGTGGAAGTGTGTCACCTGCCACTCTATACCAGAATGTCAGTCTGCATCTGGGTGGAAGTGTGTCACCTGCCACTCTATACCAGAACGTCAGTCTGCCGCTGGGTGGAAGTGTCACCTGCCACTCTACACCAGAACGTCAGTCTGCCTCTGGGTGGAAGTGTGTCACCTGCCACTCTATACCAGAATGTCGGTCTGCCGCTGGGTGGAAGTGTGTCACCTGCCACTCTATACCAGAACGTCAGTCTGCATCTGGGTGGAAGTGTGTCACCTGCCACTCTATACCAGAACGTCGGTCTGCCGCTGGGTGGAAGTGTCACCTGCCACTCTATACCAGAACGTCGGTCTGCCGCTGGGTGGAAGTGTGTCACCTGCCACTCTATACCAGAACGTCAGTCTGCCGCTGGGTGGAAGTGTCACCTGCCACTCTATACCAGAACGTCAGTCTGCCTCTGGGTGGAAGTGTGTCACCTGCCACTCTATACCAGAACGTCGGTCTGCGGGTGGGTGGAAGTGTGTCACCTGCCACTCTACACCAGAACGTCGGTCTGCCACTGGGTGGAAGTGTGTCACCTGCCACTCTATACCAGAACTTCAGTCTGCCTCTGGGTGGAAGTGTGTCATCTGCCACTCTACACCAGAACGTCGGTCTGCCTCTGGGTGGAAGTGTGTCACCTGCCACTCTATACCAGAACGTCGGTCTGCCTCTGGGTGGAAGTGTCACCTGCCACTCTACACCAGAACGTCGGTCTGCCTCTGGGTAGAAGTGTGTCACCTGCCACTCTATACCAGAATGTCAGTCTGCATCTGGGTGGAAGTGTCACCTGCCACTCTATACCAGAACGTCAGTCTGCCTCTGGGTGGAAGTGTGTCACCTGCCACTCTATACCAGAATGTCGGTCTGCCGCTGGGTGGAAGTGTGTCACCTGCCACTCTATACCAGAACGTCAGTCTGCCGCTGGGTGGAAGTGTGTCACCTGCCACTCTATACCAGAACGTCAGTCTGCCGCTGGGTGGAAGTGTCACCTGCCACTCTACACCAGAACGTCAGTCTGCCTCTGGGTGGAAGTGTGTCACCTGCCACTCTATACCAGAATGTCGGTCTGCCGCTGGGTGGAAGTGTGTCACCTGCCACTCTATACCAGAACGTCAGTCTGCATCTGGGTGGAAGTGTGTCACCTGCCACTCTATACCAGAACGTCGGTCTGCCGCTGGGTGGAAGTGTCACCTGCCACTCTATACCAGAACGTCGGTCTGCCGCTGGGTGGAAGTGTGTCACCTGCCACTCTATACCAGAATGTCAGTCTGCATCTGGGTGGAAGTGTCACCTGCCACTCTATACCAGAACGTCAGTCTGCCGCTGGGTGGAAGTGTCACCTGCCACTCTATACCAGAACGTCGGTCTGCGGGTGGGGTGGAAGTGTGTCACCTGCCACTCTACACCAGAACGTCGGTCTGCCACTGGGTGGAAGTGTGTCACCTGCCACTCTATACCAGAACTTCAGTCTGCCTCTGGGTGGAAGTGTGTCATCTGCCACTCTACACCAGAACGTCGGTCTGCCTCTGGGTAGAAGTGTGTCACCTGCCACTCTATACCAGAACGTCAGTCTGCCTCTGGGTGGAAGTGTGTCACCTGCCACTCTATACCAGAACGTCGGTCTGCCTCTGGGTGGAAGTGTCACCTGCCACTCTACACCAGAACGTCGGTCTGCCTCTGGGTAGAAGTGTGTCACCTGCCACTCTATACCAGAACGTCGGTCTGAGGCTGGGTGGAGGTGTTACCTGCCACTCTACACCAGAACGTCGGTCTGCCTCTGGGTGGAAGTGTGTCACCTGCCACTCTATACCAGAACGTCGGTCTGAGGCTGGGTGGAGGTGTTACCTGCCACTCTATACCAGAACGTTGGTCTGCCGCTGGGTGGAAGTGTGTCACCTGCCACTCTATACCAGAATGTCGGTCTGAGGCTGGGTGGAAGTGTGTCACCTGCCACTCTATACCAGAACGTCGGTCTGCCTCTGGGTGGAAGTGTCACCTGCCACTCTACACCAGAACGTCAGTCTGCCTCTGGGTGGAAGTGTGTCACCTGCCACTCTATACCAGAATGTCGGTCTGCCGCTGGGTGGAAGTGTGTCACCTGCCACTCTATACCAGAACGTCAGTCTGCCGCTGGGTGGAAGTGTGTCACCTGCCACTCTATACCAGAACGTCAGTCTGCCGCTGGGTGGAAGTGTCACCTGCCACTCTACACCAGAACGTCAGTCTGCCTCTGGGTGGAAGTGTGTCACCTGCCACTCTATACCAGAATGTCGGTCTGCCGCTGGGTGGAAGTGTGTCACCTGCCACTCTATACCAGAACGTCAGTCTGCATCTGGGTGGAAGTGTGTCACCTGCCACTCTATACCAGAACGTCGGTCTGCCGCTGGGTGGAAGTGTCACCTGCCACTCTATACCAGAACGTCGGTCTGCCGCTGGGTGGAAGTGTGTCACCTGCCACTCTATACCAGAATGTCAGTCTGCATCTGGGTGGAAGTGTCACCTGCCACTCTATACCAGAACGTCAGTCTGCCGCTGGGTGGAAGTGTCACCTGCCACTCTATACCAGAACGTCGGTCTGCGGGTGGGTGGAAGTGTGTCACCTGCCACTCTACACCAGAACGTCGGTCTGCCACTGGGTGAAGTGTGTCACCTGCCACTCTATACCAGAACGTCGGTCTGCCTCTGGGTAGAAGTGTGTCACCTGCCACTCTATACCAGAACGTCAGTCTGCCTCTGGGTGGAAGTGTGTCACCTGCCACTCTATACCAGAACGTCGGTCTGCCTCTGGGTGGAAGTGTCACCTGCCACTCTACACCAGAACGTCGGTCTGCCTCTGGGTAGAAGTGTGTCACCTGCCACTCTATACCAGAACGTCGGTCTGAGGCTGGGTGGAGGTGTTACCTGCCACTCTACACCAGAACGTCGGTCTGCCTCTGGGTGGAAGTGTGTCACCTGCCACTCTATACCAGAACGTCGGTCTGAGGCTGGGTGGAGGTGTTACCTGCCACTCTATACCAGAACGTTGGTCTGCCGCTGGGTGGAAGTGTGTCACCTGCCACTCTATACCAGAATGTCGGTCTGAGGCTGGGTGGAAGTGTGTCACCTGCCACTCTATACCAGAACGTCGGTCTGCCTCTGGGTGGAAGTGTCACCTGCCACTCTACACCAGAACGTCAGTCTGCCTCTGGGTGGAAGTGTGTCACCTGCCACTCTATACCAGAACGTCGGGCTGCCTCAGGGTAGAAGTGTGTCACCTGCCACTCTACACCAGAACGTCAGTCTGCATCTGGGTGGAAGTGTGTCTCCTGCCACTCTATACCAGAATGTCGGTCTGCCGCTGGGTGGAGGTGTGTCACCTGCCACTCTATACCAGAACGTCGGTCTGCCGCTGGGTGGAAGTGTCACCTGCCACTCTATACCAGAACGTCAGTCTGCATCTGGGTGGAAGTGTGTCACCTGCCACTCTATACCAGAACGTCGGTCTGCCGCTGGGTGGAAGTGTGTCACCTGCCACTCTATACCAGAATGTCAGTCTGCATCTGGGTGGAAGTGTCACCTGCCACTCTATACCAGAACGTCAGTCTGCTGCTGGGTGGAAGTGTCACCTGCCACTCTATACCAGAACGTCGGTCTGCGGCTGGGTGGAAGTGTGTCACCTGCCACTCTACACCAGAACGTCGGTCTGCCACTGGGTGAAAGTGTGTCACCTGCCACTCTATACCAGAACGTCGGTCTGAGGCTGGGTGGAGGTGTTACCTGCCACTCTACACCAGAACGTTGGTCTGAGGCTGGGTGGAAGTGGTACCATAGAAATAGAATTCTAGTAGAGTAGAATATTGAATTCTACTTCTAGTAGGGTACTCACCGGCCCTGTGCGTCCTCCACCTCTCGGAGCTGGTCTTTGACCGTCCGGTAGTTGGTCTGGACGAGACGCAGGCGCTCGTGGCGTTTCTCATGGGCCCTCCGCAGCTCCTCGTTCTCGTCCGTCTGCCGGCCAGAGACATACAGCAGGTTACGTTACACAATGTGGCCACTTCACACATGCACTGCACAGGGAAATCAAATGATGTCACTGAAATGTGAAACCGGTCGGGGGTTGGGAGTGATGACAAATCTATCTGAAATGATAGAATGACTTAAATCTTACATTGAGAGCAGTGTATTTCCAAAAGATAGAAAATTGACCTAGAAACAGTGTAAATAATTTAATTACTGACAGTGTCAGTCTAGTACAGAACTGTACACCAGTGGAGGCTGGCGGGAGGAGCTATAGGAGAATGGGATCATTGTAATGGCTGGTATGGAATAAATGGAACGATATCAAACACATGGAAACATCGTTTGACTCTGGCCCCTTCATTCCTTTCCAGCCATTACAATGAGTCCTCCTATAGCTCGTCCCACCAGCCTCCACTGCTGTACACCCCCCAGGTCAGATATAACTCTTGTTACTGTAACATGTAGCTATAACAAATATGTGCTCCATTACTGAGGAAGCATCACCTCTCTCTGACATTGCAGTTCCTCTCCTTCTCTCTGACAAGTGTTCCTCCAGCATCCGAGGTTCGTTACAGGTACAACATTAATATGGTCAAGTCAACCGGAAGAGAGAGCACTTTGAACCTTCCTCACACTGCCCTCCCCCCTCCTCCACCCCCTCTCCCCTCAGCGGGGTACTGGTCATTGACTGGGGTCACCACCCAATTGGGGCGGCAATGACTGACAATTTAAAAAAAGAAAAGATTACAACGTGGGACTTTCAGGGGAGAGAAGGAGGAGAACATCTAGATGTTCCTGACAGGAACGCCTCTGCTATTCTGACCTTAACAGAGTGGGAGAAGAAAACACTTTAAAACAGGCAGGCTCGGGCTCGGGAGGGAGAAGAGGAGGAAAGATGACAGAGACAGAAAGAGAGAAAGAATAAGAGAGAGAGAGAAAGAGAAAGGGAGCAGAGCAGGTTTCTGCTTGAGTGGCCAGGCAGGGCTGGGGAGACTTCTCGTCGAGCGCCTTTTGAAGGGAAGAGCTTGTTTACTGCTGATATGACACGGCTGCCCTGCAGAGAGGGAAATGTGAGCTCTGAACCCTGTTATTATTAACAAGGACAAAGAGAACAGAGAGGAGCGGGAGCGGCAGCACACACATGGACGCACACACACACACTCAGAGACAGACACACACACACACACACTCAAAGACAGACACACACACACACACTCAGAGACAGACACACACTTTCTCTCACACTCCACCGATGTGACAAGTATGGATTTTTGTGTACTGGTGAGAGATATTCACAGAGGACATCCGTTACACGGGCTGCTTTTACAACACAAAGCCCCCAAACAAACGCAGCCTGGGTTTCTGCCTCTAATGAAAGGAGAGAGAGAACCAGACACACACACAGAGAGAGAGAGTCCTGACTGATTGATTGCAGAGGGGCTCTGGTCGGAGTGGCAGGGCATTAGCCACATCATTGCTTCCCAGGCCCCTTAGAGCTCCCACTGGGCCCCGGCCCCAACCCTGGTCATCACAGATCACACTTCAACCCCACCACCAGCAATCAATACTCCACAACACAACACACAGCCTGCTCTGGGTACACTGGTCCCAGACCCTAATCATCCAGCATGTATGTTCTCAAGCTGAAAAATAATTTGGTGTCTCTCAGACCTCAGAGAGAGACCGTGCTGTTGTTTACTTGTCTTGGAAGTGGCAAGTTTGTACAAAAAAATGAAATAAATCAAAACGGTTTGTTAGGATCCCCTACTGTTCTGTCCAATTCAGCATTTAACTGATAAAATCACACTGGGTACACAGTATAAATTGTGTTCCCAATATAATGGGGTCAGTGACATCCACTGGGCGCACGTTTGTTTTACTATCTTTGTGGGGACCAAACAATTGATTCCCATTCAAAATCCTATTTTCCCTAAACCCAAACCCCTATTCCTATTCCTAAACCTAAGTCCTAACCCTAACTGTA
>NW_022264654.1:15000-25366 GCF_002021735.2 Oncorhynchus kisutch
CCTGTTCTACTAACACACTGAAGCTTCAGTCCCCTCATCCAGCTGGTCCTGGGGCTGAGTTCACTAACCTGTTCTACTAACAGCCTGAAGCCTCAGTCCCCTCATCCAGCTGGTCCTGGGGCTGAGTTCACTAACTTGTTCTACTAACACACTGAAGCCTCAGTCCCCTCATCCAGCTGGTCCTGGGGCTGAGTTCACTAACCTGTTCTACTAACACACTGAAGCCTCAGTCCCCTCATCCAGCTGGTCCTGGGGCTGAGTTCACTAACCTGTTCTACTAACAGCCTGAAGCCTCAGTCCCCTCATCCAGCTGGTCCTGGGGCTGAGTTCACTAACCTGTTCTACTAACAGCCTGAAGCCTCAGTCCCCTCATCCAGCTGGTCCTGGGGCTGAGTTCACTAACCTGTTCTACTAACAGCCTGAAGCCTCAGGACCAGAACATCCAGCTGGTCCTGGGGCTGAGTTCACTAACCTGTTCTACTAACAGCCTGAAGCCTCAGTCCCCTCATCCAGCTGGTTCTGGGGCTGAGTTCACTAACCTGTTCTACTAACAGCCTGAAGCCTCAGGACCAGAACATCCAGCTGGTCCTGGGGCTGAGTTCACTAACCTGTTCTACTAACACACTGAAGCCTCAGTCCCCTCATCCAGCTGGTCCTGGGGCTGAGTTCACTAACCTGTTCTACTAACAGCCTGAAGCCTCAGTCCCCTCATCCAGCTGGTCCTGGGGCTGAGTTCACTAACCTGTTCTACTAACAGCCTGAAGCCTCAGGACCAGAACATCCAGCTGGTCCTGGGGCTGAGTTCACTAACCTGTTCTACTAACAGCCTGAAGCCTCAGTCCCCTCATCCAGCTGGTCCTGGGGCTGAGTTCACTAACCTGTTCTACTAACAGCCTGAAGCCTCAGGACCAGAACATCCAGCTGGTCCTGGGGCTGAGTTCACTAACCTGTTCTACTAACAGCCTGAAGCCTCAGGACCAGAACATCCAGCTGGTCCTGGGGCTGAGTTCACTAACCTGTTCTACTAACAGCCTGAAGCCTCAGGACCAGAACATCCAGCTGGTCCTGGGGCTGAGTTCACTAACCTGTTCTACTAACAGCCTGAAGCCTCAGTCCCCTCATCCAGCTGGTCCTGGGGCTGAGTTCACTAACCTGTTCTACTAACAGCATGAAGCCTCAGGACCAGAACATCCAGCTGGTCCTGGGGCTGAGTTCACTAACCTGTTCTACTAACAGCCTGAAGCCTCAGGACCAGAACATCCAGCTGGTCCTGGGGCTGAGTTCACTAACCTGTTCTACTAACAGCCTGAAGCCTCAGGACCAGAACATCCAGCTGGTCCTGGGGCTGAGTTCACTAACCTGTTCTACTAACAGCCTGAAGCCTCAGTCCCCTCATCCAGCTGGTCCTGGGGCTGAGTTCACTAACCTGTTCTACTAACAGCCTGAAGCCTCAGGACCAGAACATCCAGCTGGTCCTGGGGCTGAGTTCACTAACCTGTTCTACTAACAGCCTGAAGCCTCAGGACCAGAACATCCAGCTGGTCCTGGGGCTGAGTTCACTAACCTGTTCTACTAACAGCCTGAAGCCTCAGGACCAGAACATCCAATCAATCAGAATAAAACAAATTACAACAGTCAAAACAAAACTACATTTCTCCTTGGGAAACACAAGCACAAAGCACAATGCAGTGCTATCTGGCTCCCTGTAGAGGAAAGGCTGTGCAACCACTGCCCCACAGCAGAACCTGAGACAGAGCTGCACTTCCTGACAAAATGTCAAAAATATAAAACAATTAGAGAGTTTTATTTCCCCCAAATTTGAAAACCTTTTTCAAGGTTTCAAATACCTCTCTGATAAGAGTAGGCTGCCCATCCTGTTGGGGGAGGATGCAGAGAGCTGTGGGTTGGCAGCGTACTACATTGCTGCCTGCCATAAGATGAGGGACGGTGTCTGACAGACCAATCAACCTGCACATGTACTCTACTGTATACTTATTGGTATTGTTCAATGTATGGTTATTTTGACCCTTGGTTATTGTTGTTAATGTTGACAAGTTGATCATTTTTATTTTTATTATGTTAATATTGTAAATCTCCAAAGTAAGCTTTGGCAATATGTACATTGTTACGTCATGCCAATGAAGCAAATTGAATTGAATTGAAATGGAAAAGTTGAGAGAGCGAGAGGAAAGAAAAGACAGACAAGGAAGAAGAGAAAGAGGCAAAAACAGAGACGAAGAGAGAAATAATAATAGCACAAGAGAGAAATAAAAAGGAGAGAGAGAGAGAGAAAGAGAGAGACAGAGAGACAGCGAGACAGAGAGAGACAGAGAGAGAGAGACAGAGAGAAAGAGAGAGACAGAGAGACAGCGAGACAGAGAGAGACAGAGAGAGAGAGACAGAGAGAAAGAGAGAGACAGAGAGAAAGAGAGAGACAGAGCGAGACAGAGAGAGACAGAGACAGAGAGAGAGAGACAGAGAGAGACAGCGAGACAGAGACAGAGAGAGAGACAGAGCGAGACAGAGAGAGACAGAGAGAGAGACAGAGAGAGAGAGACAGCGAGACAGAGAGAGACCGCAGAACAGAGGAGAGTGTGAAGGTTAAAAGAGCGATGGAGCTGATTGGTTTATGGGGAGAGTCCAAGTCCTGCCGCATCCTCTCCTCTCCTGCTGCTTCATTGCCCACACAGACGCTCAGCGGTCGTGTGTATCAGTGTGTGTGTGTGTGTCAGTGTGTGTATGTATCAGTGTATGTGTGTGAGTGTGTGGCACACCGTTAGGAAAGGTCAGAGAGGAAGCAGTCGGTAACAGCGGTGCAATTGAGCCCCTTAGAGACCATCAGCCTTCCCCGACGCTGGACCACAGGGAGAGACAGAGAGAGAGAGTCTGCTATCCCCTCCACTCACCTCTTATCAGGAGCAATTCACCCTGCTGGCCTCTCCAACACACAGCAATCATATTGCACAGATACTGTACCCACCGGCTGGTCTTGAAATACTATAAAGCCATACTCTGTTGTTACAAAACCAAAGACGGTCATCATTTTTAAGAGTCGAGACTGAGAATGTCACAGGTTGAGACAAGTCTGACACACAATACCCAGACACTGACGTGTGGTTGAAAGCTGGAGGCAGTCAGTCTGAACATACATGTGGGAGTCAGTCACTCTGCTGCAGCCAGCCAGCCAGTGACATCTTCATCTCCTTTTCAGAGCCATTACTACCTCTCTGAGTGGTGATTACAGACGGTCATAATTGAGCCATCAGGAGAAGGCACTGATGAGAGGGGGGAACCAGGGGGCTGGCTGGGCCTCTGAGGGGAGATGGGAGATGGGAGGCAAGGGACCCGCGCAGGCAGATGCGTGACAGCGCTCCCTCGTCCTATCGGTGCGTTAGCTCTCAGTAGTAGCGTGTCGTGGCTGGCGGCAGAGCAGTGACATTCACACATGACGGCCTGTCTGTCTCTGAATGGGGCTGATGATGACAATGAGGTCATATCAATACACACAGGAAACAGAACACAGGTACCTCTCACCTGGACCCACACTACTCAATGTGCTGGAAAGCATTAGGAGGGGGGTGAGAGAGGAGAGACAAGGGAGTAGAGAGAGAGGAAATGGGGAGAGAACAGGGGAAAAGAATAGAGAATAGAAAGAATTAAGACTAAATAGACAGGAAGGAGGGAATTCAAAAGAGAGAGAAAATTACACAGAGAGAGAAACAGACATAGAGAGAGACAGACAGAGACAGAGAGACAGAGAGACAGACAGACAAAGAGGCAAACAGAGAGAGCGAGACAGCAAGAAAGACAGACAGAGAGAGAGAAAGAGAGAGAGCAAGAGACAGAGAGAGAGAGCGAGAGAGAGACAGCGAGAGAAACAGACAGAGAGATAGAGAGCAAGAGAGAGAGAGAGACTAACCTCCTGCCCAATGTATGACCATATTAGAGAGACATATTTCCCTCAGATTACACAGATCCACAAAGAATTCGAAAACAAATCCAATTTTGAAAAACTCCCATATCTACTGGGTGAAATTCCACAGTGTGCCATCACAGCAGCAAGATTTGTGACCTGTTGCCACGAGAAAAGGGCAACCAGTGAAGAACAAACACCATTGTAAATACAACCCATATTTATGCTTATTTATTTTATCTTGTGTCCTTTAGCCATTTGTACATTGTTAGAACACTGTATATATATATATAATATGACATTTGTAATGTCTTTACTGTTTTGAAACTTCAGTATGTGTAATGTTTACTGTTAATATTTGTTGTTTTTCACTTTATATATTCACTTTGTATATGTTGTCTACCTCACTTGCTTTGGCAATGTTAACACATGTTTCCCATGCCAATAAAGCCCTTGAATTGAATTGAATTGAGAGAGACCGAGAGAGAGACCGAGAGAGAGACAGAGAGACAGAGCTGCATTTCCTATTACACTGTGAGAAATTCTCAGACCTAAGAGAATATTCCTTTCCCAAAATTATAATTCAAAACATCATTTTTTTACTATAAAATATGAAGAAAAAATCTAATATTTATTGGGCGCAGCCAAAATGTGCAGTTTTGGCAGACAAATATGTGTCCTCATGCCACAACCTGAGGGACAGCCAGTGAAAAGTGCAATGTAATGTCGATAATATTTCCCATCTTGTTTTGTTTTGTCTTTCTTTCATACCATGTCATGTGTCTACTCAGTCACAGTTGTAGTTGATGTTAATGGTAATCCCATGTCCACTACTACTATTATTATTGCTGTTGGTCCCACCATTTATTTATAAATAAATATATATATATATATACAGTGGGGCAAAAAAGTATTTAGTCAGCCACCAATTGTGCAAGTTCTACCACTTAAAAAGATGACAGAGGCCTGTAATTTTCATCATAGGTACACTTCAACTATGACAGACAAAATGAGAAAAAAAATCCAGAAAAACAGATTGTAGGATTTTTTATGAATTTATTTGCAAATGATGGTGGAAAATAAGTATTTGGTCAATAACAAAAGTTTCTCAATACTTTGTTATATACCCTTTGTTGGCAATGACAGAGGTCAAACGTTTTCTGTAAGTCTTCACAAGGTTTTCACACACTGTTGCTGGTATTTTGGCCCATTCCTCCATGCAGATCTCCTCTAGAGCAGTGATGTTTTGGGGCTGTTGCTGGGCAACACAGACTTTCAACTCCCTACAAAGATTTTCTATGGGGTTGAGATCTGGAGACTGGCTAGGCCACTCCAGGACCTTGAAATGCTTCTTACGAAGCCACTCCTTCGTTGGCCGGGCAGTGTGTTTGGGATCATTGTCATGCTGAAAGACCCAGCCACGTTTCATCTTCAATGCCCTTGCTGATGGAAGGTTTTCACTCAAAATCTCACGATACATGGCCCCATTCATTTTTTCCTTTACACAGATCAGTCGTCCTGGTCCCTTTGCAGAAAACCAGCCCCAAAGCATGATGTTTCCACCCCCATGCTTCCCAGTAGGTATGGTGTTCTTTGGATGCAACTCAGCATTCTTTGTCCTCCAAACACGACGAGTTGAGTTTTTACCAAAAAGTTCTATTTTGGTTTCATCTGACCATATGACATTCTCCCAATCTTCTTCTGGATCATCCAAATGCTCTCTAGCAAACTTCAGACGGGCCTGGACATGTACTGGCTTAAGCAGGGGGACACGTCTGGCACTGCAGGATTTGAGTCCCTGGCGGCATAGTGTGTTACTGATGGTAGGCTTTGTTACTTTGGTCCCTGCTCTCTGCAGGTCATTCACTAGGTCCTCCCGTGTGGTTCTGGGATTTTTGCTCACCGTTCTTGTGATCATTTTGACCCCACGGGGTGAGAGCTTGCGTGGAGCCCCAGACCGAGGGAGATTATCAGTGGTCTTGTATGTCTTCCATTTCCTAATAATTGCTCCCACGCTCCTTACCTATTGCAGATTCAGTCTTCAATTTTGTTTCTGGTGTCCTTTGACAGCTCTTTGGTCTTGGCCATAGTGTGACTGTTTGAGGTTGTGGACAGGTGTCTTTTATACTGATAACAAGTTCAAACAGGTGCCATTAATACAGGTAACGAGTGGAGGATAGAGGAGCCTCTTAAAGAAGAAGTTACAGGTCTGTGAGAGCCAGAAATCTTGCTTGTTTGTAGGTGACCAAATACTTATTTTCCACCATAATTGGCAAAAAAATTCATAGAAAATCCTACAATGTGATTTTCTGGATGTTTTTTTCTCATTTTGTCTGTCATAGTTGAAGTGTACCTATGATGAAAATTACAGGCCTCTCTCATCTTTTTAAGTGAGAGAACTTTGGTGGCTGACTAAATACTTTTTTGCCCCACTGTATATATATATATATATATATATTTTTTTTTTTTACATTATTATTATTATTTTATATATATGTATACTTGAACTTGCCAAACTTGCCATGTCAATAAAGTCAATTGAATTGAACTGTGAGTGAGAGAGAGCAAGAGACAGAGAGAGACAGAGAGAGACAAAGAGAGAGTGTGTAGTGTAGAGGTCAGTGAGGTTTGTACCTTCAGTCTGAGCAGCTCCTCCAGGTCATGAATCCTCTTTTCCACTCCTCTTCCTGACTCCACGCTGCTCGCCGGGGACAACGACCTGGACAGCTGCACCGGTGCACTCTGGGGGATGTAGTCATTCAATCAGAGAGAGAGAGAGGCAGGGGGTTCGGCTACGCGCTTCAGCAGGCTTTAGCATCACATTACAGAGACAACTAGTGCTCAATTAACAGCTGCCACAACGGCTGTGTGAATACCAATAACACATTATATATGTTCATTTAACTTTTCCCTTACGTGAAGACATACAGATACACACACACAAGCAAGTAAGAACACACCTGCTGAACACACACACACACACACACACACATATCATCTCTCCTCTCACACCCACATACCAAGACAAAAAAATACAAAAAAACCAATCAGGGTACCAGAGGAATAAGGAAGCATCCCTCCACACACTGCACCACACGGAGCTCCAAAGGTTTCTCTCGCCACTGGCTAATGAGTATGTTCATTTACATGTACACTGTTTCTTTGACTGTAATGACGTCCCATTAGGGGACACTAAAGGGCTATAGATTCCAGGCTGCGCCGGGCTTCATTACCAAAAGGTGGGCAGTGGGGCCCCTTTAATTGCTCTATGAGGACCCCGAGGTTACACTTGATAGGACAACTGGCTGGGAGAAACTGCTGGGGGGAGAAAAAAGAAAGCTGCTCTCTTGCTCCTCCTTGAGAACAAGAAGCACTCTCCGGTCCTGCTGTGTGTGTGTGTGTGTGTGTGTGTGTGTGTGTGTGTGTGTGTGTGTGTGTGTGTGTGTGTGTCTTTTCTTTAAAAATAAGTAAAGAAGCTATGGGAACAATATGCTGTTGGAATATGGAAACAGGAAGATGAGGATAGGAGCCCCTGTGGTGGGAGTGTTGAGCGGAACAGATGGCGGCTAAAATATGCAATGTGACTAAATGCGCCGATGCTTCTTTAGTCTGGAGATTCGGCGGTAGCAAGAGTTTATAGGGAGGACGGAGGGATGGCATGTCGGCTGACCCAAAAAGGACAAAGTGACATTGAAGGGCAACCAGAGGCCTTGTGCAAACTAGATCTATTAAAGCTTACAACGGTTCTCATTTTAACCTCACTGAGTTTACCAAACATTGGAAACACCTTCCTAATAGTGAGTTGCACCCCCTTTGCCCTCAGAACAGACTCAATTCGTCAGGGCATGTATTCTACAAGGTGTCCAAAGCTGTTCCACAGGGATGCTGGCCCGTGTTGACTCCAATGCTTCCCACAGTTGTGTCAAGTTGGCTGGATGTCCTTTGTGTGGTGGACCATTCTGGATACACAAGGGAAACTGTTGAACGTGAAAAACTCAGCAGCGTTGCAATTCTTGAAACAAACTGGTGTGCCTGCCACCTACTACCATACCCCGTTCAAAGGTGCTTAAATATTTTGTCTTGCCCATTCACTCACTGAATGGCACACATACACAATCTATGTCTCAGTTGTCTCAAGGCTTAAAAATCCTTCTTTAACCTGTCTCCTCCCCTTCATCTACACTGATTGAAGTGGATTTAACAAGTGAGGGACAAATAAGGGTTCATAGCTTTCACCTGGATTCACCTGGTCAGTCTATGTCATGGAAAGAGCAGGTGTTCTTAATGTTTTGTACACTCAGTGTGTACTGCTGTGACAAATACTTTCCTCCTGGGTGTCAACGATCTTCAATTCATTTTTTTTTTTTTTAAATGTACACTCCAAAAACAAACTTATACTAACAACAACTTACAGACACCTACAAACAATGAGTACATCTCATCTGGCCAGACCCGCATGCTCACACCCCCATCCTTAGACGATTGCAATACAGTCCTCTTTCTCTATGATTTGCTTGACCTTCACTTGAACTCTGTTGAACTCTGCATCCAGCAAATGAGTAGATAAAGCATGTCTGGTTGGAGAGGTGTATGCTGGGTTAAGAACATTCAGAAATCTCTTCCAATACACATTACCTGTGAACATCAGCGGTGAAGCAGTTGCATACACAGCTTGATTAAGACATTCATCAGCATTTCTCTGACTTTGATTCATCATTTCCACCTCGAATAGAAGTAGAGGGACTTTTGTCAGAGGTTGCGGCGGCAGGGTAGCCTAGTGGTTAGAGCGTTGGACTAGTAACCGAAAGGTTGCAAGTTCTAATCCCCGAGCTGACAAGGTACAAATCTGTCGTTTCTGCCCCTGAACAGGCAGTTAACCCACTATTCTTAGGCCGTCATTGAAAATAAGAATTTGTTCTTAACTGACTTGCCTAGTAAAATAAAGGTACTTTTTTTTTTTAAGTTGCTTGTTGTGAGCACTGAGGGAACTTTATGCACTTGGCCAGATGATTATGCATCTTTGTTGCATTCTTCACATATGATTTGGCACATTATTTGCAAATGTACACAGCTTTTACTTCTACATTAGCTGCAGTGAAATATCTCCACACATAAGATAGTCCCCGTGGCATTTTCCTGTAAAGATTCGAAAAAAATGAGTAAAAAAAAAAAGTTAAGCAGTTAGATGAAACAACTCCTTTGTAAGATAAATGTTTTTAAATTAAACATGTATGGGAACAGGTGAATTAACACTCCTCAGTTAGCAGGCTCAAGCAAGCTAAAACCCACATGGTAGCAAAAACTAACCAGCAGAAATTGTTAACAAGTTAGAACTGATTTAAACAAACTTTGCTGTAAACAACTATTTACTCATTTACAAAAACGTTATGTATGTCATATAAATATATTCACCCCACCCAGTATTGTAATCAAAACTCACCAGAAAGCATGTAGTCCTTGGCTCAGACAGTGTAGTAGTGTGGACTCAAATGCATCTCATTAGTGTGCAAGATCTTGAGAATCAGCTGCACATGTGATGGAAGAATGCACTGTGCATGCAGAGGGTTGCAACTCCATTGAATTGGGGATAGTTTAAACCAAAAATATGCCACAAGACCTAGAATTGACGTGTGTATCCCACAAAAAAAAGTTCACTGGTTATAAGCTAACTTTTTTGATGAATTTATGCAAAATTCCCCAGGCTCAACTTCCCATGGAAAATTTCCCGGAAAGCTTCACACACACCCCCATCCCTAGAGCCAGCGTGCTCACACACACCCCCATCCCTAGAGCCAGCGTGCTCACACACACACCCCATCCCTAGAGCCAGCGTGCTCACACACACCCCCATCCCTAGAGCCAGCGTGCTCACACACACCCCCATCCCTAGAGCCAGCGTGCTCACACACACCCCCATCCCTAGAGCCAGCGTGCTCACACACCACACCCATCCCTAGAGCCAGCGTGCTCACACACACCCCCATCCCTAGAGCCAGGGTGCTCACTGTGTTTAGACTCTGTGTTTAGACACTGTGTTTAGACTCTGTGTTTAGACGCTGTTGTTTAGAGGCGCTGTGTTAGACGCGTGTTTTAGACGCTGTGTTTAGACCCTGTGTTTTAGACCCGTGTGTTTAGACTCTGTGTTTAGACTCTGTGTTTAGACTGTGCCGCAGGCTATTGTTGACCGAGTGACCCTGGTGCCACAGTGCTCTCCACCAGCAGTCCCTGACTGTGGACACACAAGGCAGGTGTCAAGCCCTTCTGCCATCTCTGTTCCAGCTCTGTCCTTAATTACCTCTATGGTTAGTCATTAGTAGATGGATCTGCATATTACTGACGTTTTGGCTTGGCTGGCATCGCTCTGTGGTGTGTGTGTGTGTGTAGGGAGGTATAGAGTGTGTGTGTGTGTGTAGGGGGGTATAATGTGTTGTGTAGGGGGGTATAGAGTGTGTG
>NW_022264655.1:0-25339 GCF_002021735.2 Oncorhynchus kisutch
GGCCCTGTCCACAACCTCAAACAGTCACACTCCAAACTCCACTATGGCCAAGACCAAAGAGCTGTCAAAGGACACCAGAAACAAAATTGTAGACCTGCACCAGGCTGGAAGACTGATCTGCAATAGGTAAGCAGCTTGGTTTGAAGAAATCAACTGTGGGAGCAATTATTAGGATAATTAGGATAATCTCCCTCGATCTGGGGCTCCACGCAAGATCTCACCCCGCGTGGGGTCAAAATGATCACAAGAACGGGAGCAAAAAATCCCAGAACCACACGGGGGGACCTAGTGAATGACCTGCAGAGAGCTGGGACCAAAGTAACAAGCCTACCATCAGCAAGGCATTGAAGATGAAACGTGGCTGGGTCTTTCAGCATGACAATGATCCAAACACACCGCCCGGCAAACGGAGTGGGAGTGACCATGGCTAGAACACAACCCCCCCATCACTACCTCCATGTGAGTGACCATGGCTAGAACACAACCCCCCCCATCACTACCTCCATGTGAGTGACCATGGCTAGAACACAACCCCCCCCATCACTACCTCCATGTGAGTGACCATGGCTAGAACACCCCCCCCCCCATCACTACCTCCTCCATGTGAGTGACCATGGCTAGAAACAACCCCCCCATCACTACCTCCATGTGAGTGACCATGGCTAAAAACACAACCCCCCATCACTACCTCCATGTGAGTGACCATGGCTAGACACAACCCCCCATCACTACCTCCATGTGAGTGACCATGGCTAGACACAACCCCCCCCCCCCATCACTACCTCCATGTGAGTGACCATGGCTAGAACACAACCCCCCATCACTACACTCCTCCATGTGAGTGACCATGGCTAGAACACAACCCCCCATCACTACCTCCATGTGAGTGACCATGGCTAGAACACAACCCCCCCCCATCACTACCTACCTCCATGTGAGTGACCATGGCTAGAACACAACCCCCCCCCATCACTACCTCCATGTGAGTGACCATGGCTAGAACACAACCCCCCCCATCACTACATCCATGTGAGTGACCATGGCTAGAACACAACCCCCCCCATCACTACCTCCATGTGAGTGACCATGGCTAGAACACAACCCCCCCCCCCACTACCTCCATGTGAGTGACCATGGCTAGAACACACCCCCCCATCACTACCTCCATGTGAGTGACCATGGCTAGAAACACAACCCCCCCCATCACTATTTTAATTTATTTTACCTTTATTTAACTAGGCAAGTCAGTTAAGAACAAATTCTTATGTTCAATGACAGCCTAGGAACAGTTGTTAACTGCCTGTTCAGGGGCAGAACGACAGATTTGTACCTTGTCAGCTCGGGGATTTGAACTCGCACCTTCCGGTTCTAGTCCACAACGCTCTAACCACTAGGCTACCCTGCCGTCCCTACGCTCTAACCACTAGCTACCCTGTCGTCCCTACGCCTTCTAACCACTAGGCTACCCTGCCGTCCCTACGCTCTAACCACTAGGCTACCCTGCCGTCCCTACGCTCTAACCACTAGGCTACCCTGCCGTCCTTACGCTCTAACCATAGGCTACCCTGCCGTCCCTACGCTCTAACCACTAGGCAGCCACCTGCCGTCCCACGCTCTAACACTAGCTACCTGCCGTCCCTACCGTCTAACCACTAGGCTATACCCTGCCGTCCCTACGCTCTAACCACTAGGCTACCCTGCCGGCCCTACGCTCTAACCACTAGGCTACCCTGCCGTCCCTACGCTCTAACCACTAGGCTACCCTGCGTCCCTACGCTCTAACCATAGGCTACCCCTGCGTCCCTACGCTCTAACCACTAGGCTACCCTGCCGTCCCTACGCTCTAACCACTAGGCTACCCTGCGCTTGAGGGGACATGTGTAACCCATAAAGCACAACCAGACAGTATATCAACTGTCCTGTACTTGTTAATCAACTGTACCTCTCACCCAAACATCACCCCGCCTCAGCGCTTGAGACGTCACTACAGACACCCTGGTTAGAATCCAGGCTGTATCACAAACCGGCCGTGATTGGGAGTCCCATAGGGCGGCGCACAATTGTCCCAACGTCGTCCGGGTTTGGCCGGGTGTAGGCCGTCATTGTAAAATAAGAATTTGTTCTTAACTGAGTTGCCTAGTTAAATACAGGTTAAATAAATAAATAACACATCCCTTCCCCCTTCTATTGTTTACTGTCCTGTTTGGATGTTTGTCACTGTGTGTTGTTGTGTCTTTGTAAATGGAAAATAAAAAGTATAAATAAGAAAGGGAAGAAAGTGCTGTGTCCGTCTGTCAATAGTGCAAAACGAATAGCCTGTTTTCCACCACAATGGAATGATCTAATGAAGTCAATCAGTCCTAATTCCGATCCTTCAAAGTAGCTCTTGCACGTAAGGTTTTTGTTTCAACCACTAGTAGGGCGCTGTAGGCCTTAATTTGCACAGCAATCTCACCAGTTCACTTCTGAAGACACAAGGTGGCGCTGTTTATAGTTACTGAGTGAGAGGCGTGTATATACACACCACTACTACACACTGTTTTATAGTTTACTGAGTGAGAGGTGTGTATATACACACCACTACTACACACTGTATGATAGTATTTTCCTCAAAACATTTACAATATGGAAACAGTGTGTACTAATACCATACTACTATTAAATAACTCCAATTATTTTCTATGATTTTCAACCATTGAGGATCCCTAACACATCTACTACCATGTCATTTATCACAAACAGCTTCCATGTACACTGGTTTGAACACAACACCACAATAACAACTGACACAGACTTTATCACCCCTCTACTTTGCAGGCTAGTATCAATCTACATGCTCTCCCAAACCGTGCCAGAGTTCCAATATCTCCACTAGTCTGTATTATATCTAATAACACACTGCACTGGCTGTGCAACAACAACAGAAGTCAATATAGGTTTGTTGTGGTGGAACTCCTAGAACACCAGGGTCAGAACCCTATTATGATGTAATGAATAATGTATGTAAATGAGCTGTCCCCAATCACAACCAGACAGAACAAGAGTTGACCAGTCTAATCCTGAGTGAGCGGGTTTGGTTGCTCACTTCCAATTCTCGCACATGTGTAACATGAATCCTGTGCGAGAGAGAGAGTGAGAGCTGTTGACAGGGGAAAGGAGGAAGGAGGGGCACAAATCACAGGCAGCCTAACCATTTTTCATTTTCAAATAATACCGCTCTCTCAAGTCAAAAAGTGACTTTTTTCTCTGACAAGTTCATTTGCATAGTTTTATTGGGACAAGTCATGACAGGATAGTTAAATTATGCATGCTATAGAAACATAGAATAGGTAGAATATATCTCTATGATATGGAGTGAAAGCTGACTGTATGGAGGGACTTTTAAAAAGTCCAGTGACAGCTGCACATTGGTCAGTCAATATTTGCAAACATTACTAAGTCAAAATAGTGCACTTATAATACGTTGAGGTTGCTATGTCCCTTTTCAAAAGAAGAATAGAAGTATATCCCTCTATGTACAACGAAACAACCCTCAAACAAAACCATGAGAGTAATAGAGATGTCCAGATATTACACACAGGTGTAACACAACCCTCAACCAAACAAGAGAGTACGAGAGAAGTCCAGATATTACACACGGGTGTAAAACAACCCTCAAACAAAACCAAGAGAGTACGAGAGAAGTCCAGATATTACACACAGGTGTAAAACAACCCTCAAACAAAAACCAAGAGAGTACGAGAGAAGTCCAGATATTACACACAGGTGTAAAACAACCCTCAAACAAAACCAAGAGAGTACGAGAGAAGTCCAGATATTACACACAGGTGTAAAACATATGCTGTCTGATTTGTCTGCCAATCTGTTATATATTATATTCAAATCAGACAAGCTGTCGTTACAAGCTCAGGCTTGTTACTGTGCCTGCAGCTTGTCACGTTAGTAGGATCTGTAGTTCACCTTATTGATTAATGAAGATAACCCATGACAAGTTATTCATGTACACAACAGTCTTCTTCTCTCTGTAGGCGGCCTGATGGAGGCTAGCTAATGATAAACGTCTTGGTTTCGTATCAATAAAGAGAGAATGTTCCATCAATTCATTGCCTTATAAGTTGTGACTGAATAATACCTGACATATCTGTTCCTCATATCTATTCACTGAACCCATTGCAATGTAAACAACAGAAACTGGAACTTATATAGCTTTTATTTAACCAGGTTAGATACCCTTTGAGAATAGAAACCTATTTTCTCTTGAGGCAGACCTAAATCTCAGAATCTTAATTCAACAGTCCGTGCACACAGTGCATCCCAAATGCATCCCATACGCTGCTGAGATCATCTGGGGGAGGTTCCCTCAAAACGCTGCTGAGATCACTGGGGGAGGTTCCTCAAACGCTGCTGAGATCACTGGGGAGGTTCCTCAAACGCTGCTGAGATCACTGGGGGAGGTTCCTCAAACGCTGCTGAGATCACTGGGGGAGGTTCCTCAACGCTGCTGAGATCACTGGGGGAGGTTACTGAAACTCTGCTGAGATCACTGGGGGAGGTTCCTCAAACGCTGCTGAGATCACTGGGGGAGGTTCCTCAAACGCTGCTGAGATCACTGAGGGAGGTTCCTCAAACGCTGCTGAGATCACTGAGGGAGGTTCCTCAAACGCTGCTGAGATCACTGGGGGAGGTTCCTCAACGCTGCTGAGATCACTGAGGGAGGTTCCTCAAACGCGGCTGAGAATACTGGGTGAGGTTCCTCAAACGCTGCTGAGATCACTGGGGGAGGTTCCTCAAACGCTGCTGAGATCACTGAGGGAGGTTCCTCAAACGCTGCTGAGATCACCGAGGGAGGTTCCTCAAACGCTGCTGAGATCACCGGGGAGGTTCCTCAAACGCTGCTGAGATCACTGAGGGAGGTTCCTCACACGCTGCGAGATCACTGGGGGAGGTTCCTCAAACGCTGCTGAGATCACTGGGGGAGGTTCCTGCAAACGCTGCTGAGATCACTGGGGAGGTTACTGAGACGCTGCTGAGATCACTGGGGGAGGTTACGAGACGCTGCTGAGATCACTGGGGGAGGTTCCTGAGACGCTGCTGAGATCACTGGGGGAGGTTCCTCAAACGCTGCTGAGATCACTGGGGGAGATTCCTCAAACGCTGCTGAGATTCACTGGGGGAGGTTCCTCAAAACGCTGCTGAGATCACTGGGGGAGGTTCCCTCAAACGCTGCTGAGATCACTGGGGGGAGGTTCCTCAAACGCTGCTGAGATCACTGGGGGAGGTTCCCTCAAACGCTGCTGAGATCACTGGGGGAGAATCCTCAAACGCTGCTGAGATCACTGGGGGAGGTTCCTCAAACGCTGCTGAGATCACTGGGGGAGGTTCCTCAAACGCTGGCTGAGATCACTGGGGGAGGTTTCCCAAATGCTGCTGAGATCACTGGGGGAGGTTCCTCAAACGCTGCTGAGATCACTGAGGGAGGTTTCTCAAATGCTGCTGAGATCACTGAGGGAGGTTCCTCAAACGCTGCTGAGATCACTGGGGGAGGTTACTGAAACGCTGCTGAGATCACTGGGGGAGGTTCCTCAAACGCTGCTGAGATCACTGGGGGAGGTTCCTCAAAACGCTGCTGAGATCACTGGGGGAGGTTCCTCAAACGCTGCTGAGATCACTGAGGGAGGTTCCTCAAACGCTGCTGAGATCACTGGGGGAGGTTCCTCAAACGCTGCTGAGATCACTGGGGGAGGTTCCTCAAACGCTGCTGAGATCACTGGGGGAGGTTACTGAAACGCTGCTGAGATCACTGAGGGAGGTTCCTCAAATGCTGCTGAGATCACTGAGGGAGGTTCCTCAAATGCTGCTGAGATCACTGGGGGAGGTTCCTCAAACGCTGCTGAGATCACTGAGGGAGGTTCCTCAAACGCTGCTGAGATCACTGAGGGAGGTTCCTCAAACGCTGCTGAGATCACTTGGGTGAGGTTACTGAAACGCTGCTGAGATCACTGGGGGAGGTTACTGAAACGCTGCTGAGATCACTGAGGGAGGTTCCTCAAATGCTGCTGAGATCACTGAGGGAGGTTCCTCAAATGCTGCTGAGATCACTGAGGGAGGTTCCTCAAAACGCTGCTGAGATCACTGGGGGAGGTTCCTCAAACGCTGCTGAGATCACTGGGGGAGGTTACTGAAACGCTGCTGAGATCACTGAGGGAGGTTCCTCAAACGCTGCTAAGATCACTGGGGGAGGTTCCTCAAACGCTGCTGAGATCACTGGGGGAGGTTCCTCAAACGCTGCTGAGATCACTGAGGGAGGTTCCTCAAACGCTGCTGAGATCACTGGGGGAGGTTCCTCAAACGCTGCTGAGATCACTGGGGGAGGTTCCTCAAACGCTGCTGAGATCACTGGGGGAGGTTCCTGAAACACTGCTGAGATCACTGAGGGAGGTTCCTCAAACGCTGCTGAGATCACTGGGGGAGGTTACTGAAACGCTGCTGAGATCACTGGGGGAGGTTACTGAAACGCTGCTGAGATCAGTGAGGGAGGTTCCTCAAATGCTGCTGGAGATCACTGAGGGAGGTTCCTGAACACTGCTGAGATCACTGAGGGAGGTTCCTCAAACGCTGCTGAGATCACTGGGGGAGGTTACTGAAACGCTGCTGAGATCACTGGGGGAGGTTACTGAAACGCTGCTGAGATCAGTGAGGGAGGTTCCTCAAATGCTGCTGAGATCACTGAGGGAGGTTCCTCAAATGCTGCTGAGATCACTGAGGGAGGTTCCTCAAACGCTGCTGAGATCACTGGGGGAGGTTCCTCAAACGCTGCTGAGATCACTGGGGGAGGTTACTGAAACGCTGCTGAGATCACTGGGGGAGGTTACTGAAACGCTGCTGAGATCACTGGGGGAGGTTCCTCAAACGCTGCTGAGATCACTGGGGGAGGTTACTGAAACGCTGCTGAGATCACTGGGGGAGGTTACTGAAACGCTGCTGAGATCACTGGGGGAGGTTCCTCAAACGCTGCTGAGATCACTGGGGGAGGTTACTGAAAACGCTGCTGAGATCACTGAGGGAGGTTACTGAAACGCTGCTGAGATCACTGAGGGAGGTTCCTCAAACGCTGCTTTTTTCTCAAGTTCCTGGAAAGTCGACAGCCCTGTTTGTTTTTCTTTCAAGGTGGAATTTCTTGGAATTTCACATTGACGTCAAGAGAAGGGGAAGAAGAGGAGAGAAATCTAAGCCAGAGGGGACTATACCACACACACTCTTTCAAACATTTACTGAATGACCTGCATGGCTGAGGACTTATCTTGGCTTTGTGTGTATATTTCTATATATGGTTTACTTAAATGACTCTTCATTGCTGTTATCTTTCAGACGTGGCTGTAGTAGGCTAGTGAAGGCATCACGTTCACACATAGACAGGAAGATAACCATTTTTTTTCCTGTGTGTAGCCAGCACATATTGTTAAAATAGGCTTCAACCCAAAGAGCTTTGTAGAATACGGGTGAATTAACTAATATTCTTCAACCCAAAGAGCTTTGTAGAATACGGGTGAATTAACTAATATTCTTCAACCCAAAGAGCTTTGTAGAATACGGGTGAATTAACTAATATTCCTTCAACCCAAAGAGCTTTGTAGAATACGGGTGAATTAACTAATATTCTTCAACCCAAAGAGCTTTGTAGAATACGGGTGAATTAACTAATATTCTTCAACCCAAAGAGCTTTGTAGAATACGGGTGAATTAACATTTGACAACAAAAAAAAAGAAAAATGTGAACTTCCACTGGACACCTGCTCGTCGAACATCTCATTCTAAAATCATGTGCATTACTATGGAGTTGGTCCCTCCTTTGCTGCTATAACATCCTCCACTCTTATGGAAAGGCTTTCCACAAGCTGGGAGTGTTGCAAACTGGAGGACAGGCAATATTTGTGCACTACGCCCTTCAGCACTCGGTGGTCCCATAGAACTTGTGTGGCCTACCACTTAGGGCTGAGCCGTTGTTGCTCCTAGATGTTTCCACTTCACAATAACAGCAGTTACTTGACATGGGCAGCTCTAGCAGGGCAAACTGACTTGTTGTTAAGGTTGCATCCTATGACAGTGCCATGTTGAATATCACTGAGCTCTTCAGTACGGGCCATTCTACTGCCAATGTTTGTCTATGGAGATTGCATGGCTGTGTGCTCAACAGGTGTGGCTGAAATAGCCGAATCCACTAATTTGAAGGGGTGTCCACATACTTTTGGTCATGTAGTGTGCATTGTGAAATGGCAATCAAACTTGTGCAGAATAGCATGCAATGACAGTGTGCATGGTCTGCTTAATTGATGACCATGTTTGTTTGTGTGCAAAAGTATAGAAAATTAAAACCACACACTGATTATTGCACGTGTGTAATAGCCATGTAATGATTGAAAATCTGTCATTAATGTCTCTGTCTATGATAGCTCAAATCACACTGAGCACATTGAATTTGAGGGTAACAGCGTTGTGTTGCTGGGTAAGGTAGCCTATAGAATAATGGAACGTACGTCCTTCTGAAACCTCGCTCTCAATTATGTTAGCGGATGACTTTACTAGTACGGCTTGCCGACACTAAATCCAGTATTTTTCCATCAGTGGCACGCTGGGTCACGTGACAGTTAGGGTTTAAAAAAAACGCTGTCATGTTTGCATCCTTTACAGAGAGCAGCAAAGATACTACATATTTGTTTAACTCTCCTAAATTGCAATCGGGACTAATGTTACATGGTCTTTGATGCTAACGTCATGTTCTGAACTGAAGAGGGACACCACATAGCGTGGACATTTCCCTTCCATGTCATTTTGTAAACTTGTGCAGTGCGCGGATTCATTGTAACCACTCCCACTCGTGGCTGGTGGAAAATTACCAGCAACAGGCTCACGAGTCAGGCGATTGTATTGTGGACTGTATCTCCTTTACCTAATGTAAACACGTTTCCTCTTTGTATCTCGTGTAGGTTGCACAGCACAGACTAGTGAATTGCAATGTCATGATCACAACAAAACAGCGTGATGGTGAGCTGGGTCGATAACGAAATTAAATGCTGTTGATAAGTCACACATCCTTTTGCAATGGATACAGTGTTGGAAAAATACATTTCTCTAAACGTCAATCAAGTCAAGGCTAATTGTGCAATACTAGCGACACTTCTCAAGTTGCAAAGTGATTGTTGATTGTTAACAAACGCGCACACAATGGCAAAACAATATTGAAAGCACTATTTGCCATTCACGTTGGAGGCATTGAAAAGTCCATTCTGCTTGATCGGAGTCCGCCCTCTTTTTTCTGACCACGGGCGGAGCAGTCGCGTGGGTGCCTGGACGAATTTAAATTGATTGACAACGGAGTTACCCAATAGAGTTTAAGCAACGATGTCCGTAAAAAACAACCCCACCAATGGGAGTGTAAAATGGGCGTGACGTTAGTCCAAACTTTCCGCGGCGCCATCGGCTGAAAACTAAACCGAGATGGAATCTCCCAGTCTGAACCGGTTTCAACCGGTTATGTGAGTTAGTTGCTTCAACGAGGAGAAGAGGCGCAGGAATACAATCTCTCAAACCGCCCCGCTGCAACAAAAAACAACAACATTATAGTTAAAGAATTAAATTGTAAATTAAGGTTTATTTTTATTTCGTAAAATGAATCGGAGTATATTATTGAGCGTACCGTGATAATAGTTGCGGAATCCACATCTGTGATCCTTATTAACTAGCCATCAATATACACCTTCTGGAATTGGAGCCAGCTAACGTGTCAGAGATAACAGTAACGTTAGCCAGTCTATTTCTGACTAAACAACGATATTGTATATAACCTTGTAGCAAGCTTCCCTGTGGGGAAAAAAGCCAATCTTCTTTCAGTCAGAGGCTTGGACTTTTGGTAGGTAACTCAGGGGTGCAAAGTAGCATTTGACTTGGGGGGTAAAAAAATAAATATATATTTTAGACTTTAATTTCACTTTTGGAATGTAAAATCCAGAGAGCATCCAGTAATAAAGTGTAACTACTAGTTAGGTAAGTAAGTGGTAACGTTTCTGTGTGATGCACTTTACAAGAGATGCTGGTGTGTGAGAAAGTCCGCTAGGGTTGGGTGTGAGTGGTGTGGTGATGATAGCAAGCAATGCTGAGGACCAGGGGGACGACAAACAAAAAAATAATGAATTAATTCATCCAGTCCTTCCTCGGAAACAGCGTCCGTGGTGTGAGCGGATGCATTTTGTTGCTAGTTTTCTAACGTTAATTGTGCTAACTTTACCAGTGATGCGCCGTGTTTGGACGGCAAAGTTCATTGTTATTTTAGTAAGGCATAAAAACATTACGATGCATTAGGGTCATAGCTACTTTTCAAACTTAGTTTTTTTTAAAGAAGCTATTTTGTTAGACGTGTATTACTTGCTGTACAGCTAACTGTCTGGGTAGTAAAGGACGCAAGCCTTCCCTTTGATAAGCGTGGAGTGGGAGGGGTAGGGGAGGCGTGTGTCTGGGAGGCAGGGTGATGATAGCCTGCTATGGAGGACCACACGTTTTCTCTGGAGGCATAGACTTCCTTTTGTCTTGGTATCAACGACAGTCCTATCAATAGCTTGGTATCGAATCAGAATTTAGCCAGGGCAATGCGCTGGTGGTGCTGTGTGTATTTACTATTTTATATTTTGTTAATCGAATTGAGATCGTTGAATTTTCCCACAATTTAAACGAAGTTGTAAACTAGCCTTACCTGTATCCAGTTTCGCTAACTTGTTATCGTTTACGAAGTGTTGCAGGTAATGGGTAAATGTCACGTGGGCTGCTAGCGCATGTTTTATTGCCGCGTTCAAATCTACTGGGAACTAGTACATCTTCGACTTCCCGACTTCAGTTGTCGGGAAAAAAACGATCTCTGACTGGGAAAAATCGATTTGAATGGTCATCAAACTCGGGAAGTCAGGCCTCTTTCTAGAGCTCCGACTTTCCCACCCGAAGATCAATGATGTCATGATTTGACTTTGTATTTTTCCATGCACCCAGTTGTTTTGAACGCGGCATTATATAGACCTGGAACGCACCCAATACTACCTAACGTTAACTACACGATCACACGGTAGCTATCAACCGAAGTTGGTGGTTGTGTTAAGCGAGATAAACTGATTGATATAAGACGATAAAGCAGCTTATTTCAGTATTCTTCTACATTCATCAGTGTTTACTGTAACATTTTAAGGTGTGTTCGAACTTCAAAATAGCCACGCCTGGCAGGTGTAGATGTAAACAAAGTGACGTTCTGTGGCACGTGGTTCGATTGTGTTCTGGAGGTGGCATGATAATGTGATATTTTCAGTATCTCACACATGTTTGTTTACTAAACGATATCAGAAAACGCTTTTTATGAATTGTCAAAATACAAATGTCAGAATGTTCATTTATGGAAAGGGTATATGCTGTGCATGTATGTAACTGACTGGGGAGCAGGGGAAGGGGGTTAGGAGAGGCGGTTAGCTGGTTGGAATGCTCCATTCATTCACATGACTCTCTGCCTGTTGCTGTTGTTTTCTCTGCCTCTGTCAGTCATTACACACACACACACACACACACACACACACACACACACACACACACACACACACACACACACACACACACACACACACACACACAGTCTAACCCCCTCCTTGCTGTCCATCCTTGCAGAGCTCCATGCCAGCAGTTATGACAGTGTTAGCAGACCATGCAGCGCAGCAGCTGCTAGACTTCAGCCAGAAACTAGACATCAACCTGTTGGACAACGTGGTCAACTGTCTGTATCACGGGGTCGGAACACAGGTAAGTACTACTGACCCCTGACCCCCCCCCCCCTTACTACCACTGGCTTTCCCCCCTTACTACCACTGACTTCCCCCATTACTACCACTGACTTCCCCCCCTTACTACCACTGACCCCCCCCCCTTACTACCACTGACGCCCCCCCCCCTTACTACCACTGACTTCCCCCCCCTTACTACCACTGACTTCCCCCCCTTACTACCACTGACTTCCCCCCCTTACTACCACTGACCCCCCCCCCCCCTTACTCCACTGACCCCCCCCCCCCCCCCCTTACTACCACTGACTTCCCCCCCCTTACTACCACTGACACTCCCCCCCTCCCCTTACTACCACTGGACACTCCCCCTCCCCTTACTACAACTGACCCCCTCCCCCCTTTCTACCACTGACCCCCCCCCTTACTACCACTTGACCCCCCCCCCCCCCCCTTACTACCACTGACCCCCCCCCCCCCCCCCTTACTACCACTGACTTCCCCCCCTTGGCTACCACTGACTTTCCCCCCCTTACTACCACTGACTTCCCCCCTTACTACCACTGACTTCCCTCACCCCCGCCCCCCTTACTACACGGACTTCCCCCCTTACTACCACTGACTCCCCCCCCCCCTTACTACCACTGACTCCTCCCACCCCCCCTTACTACCACTGACTTCCCCCCATTACTACCACTGACTTCCCCCCCATTACTACCACTGACTTTCCCCCCTTACTACCACTGACTTCCCCCCATTACTACCACTGACTTCCCCCCCATTACTACCACTGACTTTCCCCCCTTACTACCACTGACCCCCCCCCTTACTGCCACTGACTTTCCCCCATTACTACCACTGACTTCCCCCATTACTACCACTGACTTCCCCCCCTTACTACCACTGACTTCCCCCCTTACTACCACTGACTCCCCCCCTTACTACCACTGGCTCCCCCCCCTTACTACCACTGACTTCCCCCCTTACTACCACTGACTTTCCCCCTTACTACCACTGACTTTCCCCCCTTACTACCACTGACTTCCCCCTTACTACCACTGACTTCCCCCCTTACTACCACTGACTTCCCCCCTTACTACCACTGACTTCCCCCCCCTTACTACCACTGACTTTCCCTCCTTACTACCACTGACTTCCCCCCCATTACTACCACTGACTTTCCCCCCTTACTACCACTGACTTCCCCCCCATTACTACCACTGACTTCCCCCCATTACTACCCACTGACTTCCCCCCCATTACTACCACTGACTTCCCCCCATTACTACCACTGACTTTCCCCCCATTACTACCACTGACTTTCCCCCCTTACTACCACTGACTTCCCCCATTACTACCACTGACCCCCCCCCCTTACTACCACTGACTCCCCCCCTTACTACCACTGACTTCCCCCCCTTACTACCACTGACTTCCCCCCCTTACTACCACTGACTTCCCCCCCTTACTACCACTGACTTCCCCCCTTACTACCACTGACTTCCCCCCCTTACTACCACTGACTTCCCCCCCTTACTACCACTGACTTCCCCCTTACTACCACTGACTTCCCCCCTTACTACCACTGACTTCCCCCCTTACTACCACTGACTTCCCCCCTTACTACCACTGACTTCCCCCCCTTACTACCACTGACTTCCCCCCTTACTACCACTGACTTCCCCCCTTACTACCACTGACTTCCCCCCTTACTACCACTGACTTCCCCCTTACTACCACTGACTTCCCCCCTTACTACCACTGACTTCCCCCCTTACTACCACTGACTTTCCCCCCTTACTACCACTGACTTTCCCCCCTTACTACCACTGACTTCCCCCCTTACTACCACTGACTTCCCCCCTTACTACCACTGAAATACCCCCTTACTACCACTGACTTCCCCACTGACTTCCCCCCCTTACTACCACTGACCCCCCACCCCCCTTACTACCACTGACTTTCCCCCCTTACTACCACTGACTTCCCCCCCTTACTACCACTGACTTCCCCACTGACTTCCCCCCCTTACTACCACTGACCCCCCCACCCCCCTTACTACCACTGACTTCCCCCCTTACTACCACTGACTTCCCCCCCCTTACTACCACTGACTTCCCCCCCTTACTACCACTGACTTCCCCACTGACTTCCCCCCCTTACTACCACTGACCCCCCACCCCCCCTTACTACCACTGACTTTCCCCCTTACTACCACTGACTTTCCCCCCTTACTACCACTGACTTCCCCCCTTACTACCACTGACTTCCCCCCTTACTACCACTGACTTCCCCCCCTTACTACCACTGACCCCCCCACCCCCCTTACTACCACTGACTTTCCCCCCTTACTACCACTGACTTCCCCCCCTTACTACCACTGACTTCCCCCCCTTACTACCACTGACTTCCCCCTTACTACCACTGACTTCCCCCCATTACTACCACTGACTTTCCCCCCTTACTACCACTGACTCCCCCCCCCTTACTACCACTGACTTCCCCCTTACTACCACTGACTTCCCCTCCCTTACTACCACAGACTTCCCCCCCTTACTACCACTGACTCTCCCCCCCCTTACTACCACTGACTTCCCCCCATTACTACCACTGACTTCCCCCCCCATTACTACCACTGACTTTCCCCCCTTACTACCACTGACTTCCCCCCCATTACTACCACTGACTTCCCCCCCATTACTACCACTGACTTTCCCCCCTTACTACCACTGACCCCCCCCCTTACTGCCACTGACTTCCCCCATTACTACCACTGACTTCCCCCCCATTACTACCACTGACTTCCCCCCCTTACTACCACTGACTTCCCCCCCTTACTACCACTGACTCCCCCCCTTACTACCACTGGCTCCCCCCCCTTACTACCACTGACTCCCCCCCTTACTACCACTGACTTTCCCCCCTTACTACCACTGACTTTCCCCCCTTACTACCACTGACTTCCCCCCTTACTACCACTGACTTCCCCCCTTACTACCACTGGACTTCCCCCCCCTTACTACCACTGACTTTCCCTCCTTACTACCACTGACTTCCCCCCATTACTACCACTGACTTTCCCCCCTTACTACCACTTGACTTCCCCCCCATTACTACCACTGACTTCCCCCCATTACTACCACTGACTTTCCCCCCATTACTACCACTGACTTTCCCCCCATTACTACCACTGACTTCCCCCCCTTACTACCACTGACTTCCCCCATTACTACCACTGACTTCCCCCCCTTACTACCACTGACCCCCCCCACCCCCCTTACTACCACTGACTTTCCCCCTTACTACCACTGACTTCCCCCCCTTACTACCACTGACTTCCCCCCCTTACTACCACTGACTTCCCCCCCTTACTACCACTGACTTCCCCCCCATTACTACACTGACTTCCCCCCCATTACTACCACTGACTTTCCCCCCTTACTACCACTGACTTCCCCCCCATTACTACCCCTGACTTTCCCCCCCATTACTACCACTGACTTTCCCCCCTTACTACCACTGACTTCCCCCCCTTACTACCACTGACTTTCCCCCATTACTACCACTGACTTTCCCCCCTTACTACCACTGACTTCCCCCCCTTACTACCACTGACTTTCCCCCCATTACTACCCACTGACTTCCCCCCCTTACTACCACTGACTTCCCCCCCTTACTACCACTGACTTCCCCCCCTTACTACCACTGACTTCCCCCATTACTACCACTGACTTCCCCCCCTTACTACCCACTGACCCCCCCACCCCCTTACTACCACTGACTTTCCCCCCTTACTACCACTGACTGTCCCCCCCTTACTACCACTGACTTCCCCCCCTTACTACCACTGACTTCCCCCCCTTACTACCACTGACTTCCCCCCCATTACTACCACTGACTTCCCCCCATTACTACCACTGACTTTCCCCCCTTACTACCACTGACTTCCCCCCCATTACTACTACTGACTTTCCCCCCCATTACTACCACTGACTTTCCCCCCTTACTACCACTACTGACTTTCCCCCCTTACTACCACTGACTTCCCCCCTTACTACCACTGACTTCCCCCCATTACTACCACTGACTTCCCCCCCTTACTACCACTGACCCCCCCCCCCCCCTTACTACCACTGACTCCCCCCCCTTACTACCACTGACTTCCCCCCTTACTACCGCTGACTTCCCCCCCTTACTACCGCTGACTTCCCCCCCTTACTACCGACTCCTACCACTGACTTCCCCCCCTTACTACCACTGACTTCCCCCCTTACTACCACTGACTTCCCCCTTACTACCACTGACTTTCCCCCCTTACTAACCACTGACTTTCCCCCCTTACTACCACTGACTTTTCCCCCTTACTACCACTGACTTCCCCCCTTACTACCACTGACTTCCCCCCTTACTACCACTGACTTCCCCCCTTACTACCACTGACTTCCCCCCTTACTACCACTGACTTTCCCCCTTACTACCACTGACTTCCCCCCTTACTACCACTGACTTCCCCCCCTTACTACCACTGACTTCCCCACTGACTTCCCTCCCTTACTACCACTGACCCCCCACCCCCCTTACTACCACTGACTTCCCCCCTTACTACCACTGACCCCCCCCCCCCCCCCCCCCCATTACTACCACTGACTTTCCTGATAGCTACTTTATTGAGGACAAGTGTACTTACTCTGACTGAGATGTGTGGTTGTCCCACCTAGCTATCTGAAGATGAATGTACTAACTCTGACTGAGTTGTGTGGTTGTCCCACCTAGCTATCTGAAGATGAATGTACTAACTCTGACTGAGATGTGTGGTTGTCCCACCTAGCTATCTGAAGATGAATGTACTAACTCTGACTGAGATGTGTGGTTGTCCCACCTAGCTATCTGAAGATGAATGTACTAACTCTGACTGAGATGTGTGGTTGTCGCACCTAGCTATCTTAAGATGAATGCACTAACTCTGACTGAGATGTGTGGTTGTCCCACCTAGCTATCTGAAGATGAATGCACTAACTCTGACTGAGATGTGTGGTTGTCCCACCTAGCTATCTGAAGATGAATGCACTAACTCTGACTGAGATGTGTGGTTGTCCCACCTAGCTATCTGAAGATGAATGCACTAACTCTGACTGAGATGTGTGGTTGTCCCACCTAGCTATCTGAAGATGAATGCACTAACTCTGACTGAGATGTGTGGTTGTCCCACCTAGCTATCTGAAGATGAATGCACTAACTCTGACTGAGATGTGTGGTTGTCCCACCTAGCTATCTGAAGATGAATGCACTAACTATGACTGAGATGTGTGGTTGTCCCACCTAGCTATCTGAGATGAATGTACTTACTCTGACTGAGATGTGTGGTTGTCCCACCTAGCTATCTGAAGATGAATGCACTAACTCTGACTGAGATGTGTGGTTGTCCCACCTAGCTATCTGAAGATGAATGCACTAACTCTGACTGAGATGTGTGGTTGTCCCACCTAGCTATCTGAAGATGAATGCACTAACTCTGACTGAGATGTGTGGTTGTCCCACCTAGCTATCTGAAGATGAATGCACTAACTCTGACTGAGATGTGTGGTTGTCCCACCTAGCTATCTGAAGATGAATGCACTAACTCTGACTGAGATGTGTGGTTGTCCCACCTAGCTATCTGAAGATGAATGCACTAACTCTGACTGAGATGTGTGGTTGTCCACCTAGCTATCTGAAGATGAATGCACTACTCTGACTGAGTTGTGTGGTTGTCCCACCTAGCTATCTGAAGATGAATGTACTAACTCTGACTGAGATGTGTGGTTGTCCCACCTAGCTATCTGAAGATGAATGTACTTACTCTTGACTGAGATGTGTGGTTGTCCCACCTAGCTATCTGAAGATGAATGTACTAACACTGACTGAGTTGTGTGGTTGTCCCACCTAGCTATCTGAAGATGAATGTACTAACTCTGACTGAGTTGTGTGGTTGTCCCACCTAGCTATCTGAAGATGAATGTACTAACTCTGACTGAGATGTGTGGTTGTCCCACCTAGCTATCTGAAGATGAATGTACTAACTCTGACTGAGATGTGTGGTTGTCCCACCTAGCTATCTGAAGATGAATGTACTAACTCTGACTGAGATGTGTGGTTGTCGCACCTAGCTATCTTAAGATGAATGCACTAACTCTGACTGAGATGTGTGGTTGTCCCACCTAGCTATCTGAAGATGAATGCACTAACTCTGACTGAGATGTGTGGTTGTCCCACCTAGCTATCTGAAGATGAATGCACTAACTCTGACTGAGATGTGTGGTTGTCCCACCTAGCTATCTGAAGATGAATGCACTAACTCTGACTGAGATGTGTGGTTGTCCACCTAGCTATCTGAAGATGAATGCACTAACTCTGACTGAGATGTGTGGTTGTCCCACCTAGCTATCTGAAGATGAATGCACTAACTCTGACTGAGATGTGTGGTTGTCCCACCTAGCTATCTGAAGATGAATGCACTAACTATGACTGAGATGTGTGGTTGTCCCACCTAGCTATCTGAAGATGAATGTACTTACTCTGACTGAGATGTGTGGTTGTCCCACCTAGCTATCTGAAGATGAATGCACTAACTCTGACTGAGATGTGTGGTTGTCCCACCTAGCTATCTGAAGATGAATGCACTAACTCTGACTGAGATGTGTGGTTGTCCCACCTAGCTATCTGAAGATGAATGCACTAACTCTGACTGAGATGTGTGGTTGTCCCACCTAGCTATCTGAAGATGAATGCACTAACTCTGACTGAGATGTGTGGTTGTCCCACCTAGCTATCTGAAGATGAATGCACTAACTCTGACTGAGATGTGTGGTTGTCCCACCTAGCTATCTGAAGATGAATGCACTAACTCTGACTGAGATGTGTGGGTTGTCCCACCTAGCTATCTGAAGATGAATGCACTAACTCTGACTGAGTTGTGTGGTTGTCCCACCTAGCTATCTGAAGATGAATGTACTAACTCTGACTGAGATGTGTGGTTGTCCCACCTAGCTATCTGAAGATGAATGTACTTACTCTGACTGAGATGTGTGGTTGTCCCACCTAGCTATCTGAAGATGAATGCACTAACTCTGACTGAGATGTGTGGTTGTCCCACCTAGCTATCTGAAGATGAATGCACTAACTCTGACTGAGATGTGTGGTCGTCCCACCTAGCTAATGTTATAGTTAATGGAGTTTTGCGGGATTTGTAATTTTGCTATGATGGTCGCTTGCCCAGGTGCCTTACTCAGTTTTACTTATAGTTTTTTGGGGGACAGATAGAAGAACAGGGAGAGATACAAGTTACTATTGCAGAAAATAATGTCTGAAATTGTGATGTATAAACAGGGACAGTCACTCAGGTTTTGGTGTACCAGTCACTCACGTTTTGGTGTACCAGTCACTCACGTTTTAGTGTACCAATCACTCACATTTTTTACCAGACAAAATATTTTTCTGTTAAATGTCAGAAATGGATGAGAATGCTTTATAATGTGTCTAAAACAATACATGTATTACTAGTAAGAACTAATGTGGTATAGTTCTTATTTATTTCATTTTTTAAACCACTATGCCAACGTTTATATGTATATCTCAGTTCAAAAGTTTAGGGTCACTTAGAAAAGCACTTTTTATTTTGTCCATAAAAATAACATCAAATTGATCAGAAATACACTGTAGACATTGTTAATGTTGTAAATGACTGTTGTAGCTGGAAACGGCTGATTTTTTATGGAATATCTGAAATATCTGGTTTGAAATGGACATCTTACTCGCCAATGCCAATATCTACCCATATTTGGCAGGCGGCGGGTGTTCATTTTAGGGTGTGTGTGTGTGAGTGAAAGAGTGTGTGCCTATGTTTCAAAATGGTATTTCATCCATTCCTGTTCCTGCGTTGCAGCAAAGGCTGGCTCAGGAGGTTCTGACCCAGCTGAAAGAGCACCCGGATGCTTGGACCAGAGTGGACACCATACTGGAGTTCTCCCAGAGCATGAACACCAAAGTAAGTCAAAACCCCGCAGGGAGCACCCGTTGGTGGAGGGTCGCAGCACTCCAGCTGTGAGGAAGTTAGGTGCTGGTAGTTACAACTCACTTGTCACTCAGTCGGTAGAGCATTACGCTTGCAAACGTCAGGATAGTGGGTTCCATTTCCCCACGTCACGTGTATGTAAACATGTACGCACACATGACTAAAAGTCGATCTGGATGAAAACGTCTGCTAAATGTCAGATACAGTGGTATTACTTAGGCCCTTTCCCCCTTGAGGAGCATATGGCATCAACAGCAGCGCTCTTACATAGAACAACAACTTTAAACAGGGTTTGATGGATCAAACTAAAACACACACACACTCAAACGTAGGTTATCGTTTAGTTTTGTCTGCCGAGCCCAATGGTAGGTCATCGTTTAGTTTTGTCTGCCGAGCCCAATGGTAGGTTATCGTTTAGTTTTGTCTGCCGAGCCCAATGGTAGGTTATCGTTTAGTTTTGTCTGCCGAGCCCAATGGTAGGTTATCGTCTAGTTCTGCCTGCCGAGCCCAATGGTAGGTTATCGTCTAGTTCTATCTGCCGAGCCCTGTCGTTCTCCCTATGTCACAAATGATCTGATTTGATAGAATTTTGATAGAATATTTCTGGAGGGATGGTTGGTTGTTTTGGTCTGTCTTTGGTGTTGCTAGATTTGGGAGTTGTAACACTGATGTAGGTTTACTCTGTTTCTCCTCCTTAGAGACCCCCTACCACCCCCATTCACCGTCAGCTTGAGTCAAACTAGGCATCTCCACAGTGAAATACCTTAGTATGGTACTCACTACCCGTAAATACCTTAGTATGGTACTCACTACACGTAAATACCTTAGTATGGTACTCACTACACATAAATAGCTTAGTATGGTACTCACTACACGTAAATAGCTTAGTATGGTACTCACTACACGTAAATAGCTTAGTATGGTACTCACTACACATAAATAGCTTAGTATGGTACTCACTACACGTAAATAGCTTAGTATGGTACTCACTACACGTAAATAGCTTAGTATGGTACTCACTACACGTAAATACCTTAGTATGGTACTCACTACACGTAAATACCTTTAGTATGGTACTCACTACACGTAAATAACTTAGTATGGTACTCACTACACATAAATACCTTAGTATGGTACCCACTACACGTAAATACCTTAGTATGGTACTCACTACACGTAAATACCTTAGTATGGTACTCATTACACGTAAATACCTTAGTATGGTACTCACTACACGTAAATACCTTAGTATGGTACCTCACTACACATAAATAGCTTAGTATGGTACTCACTACACGTAAATAGCTTAGTATGGTACTCACTACACGTAAATAGCTTAGTATGGTACTCACTACACGTAAATACCTTAGTATGGTACTCACTACACGTAAATACCTTAGTATGGTACTCACTACAACATAAATAGCTTAGTATGGTACTCACTACACGTAAATAGCTTAGTATGGTACTCACTACACGGAAATACCTTAGTATGTACTCACTACACGTAATACCTTAGTATGGTACTCACTACACCGTAAATACCTTTAGTATGGTACTCACTACAAACGTAAATAACTTAGTATGGTACTCACTACACATAAATACCTTTATGGTACCCACTACACACGGTAAATACCTTAGTATGGTACTCACTACACGTAAATACCTTAGTATGGTACTCATTACACGTAAATACCTTAGTATGGTACTCAATACACGTAAATACCTTAGTATGGTACTACACTACACGTGAAATACCTTAGTATGGTACTCACTACACGTAAATACCTTAGTATGGTACTCACTACACGTGAAATACCTTAGTATGCTACTACACTACACGTGAAATACCTTAGTATGGTACTCACTACACGTAAATACCTTAGTATGGTACTCACTACACGTAAATACCTTAGTATGGTACTCACTACACGTGAAATACCTTAGTATGGTACTCACTACACGTGAAATACCTTAGTATGGTACTCACTACACGTGAAATACCTTGATATGGTACTCACTACACGTAAATACCTTGGTATGGTACTCACTACACGTAAATACCTTAGTATGGTACTCACTACACGTAAATACCTTAGTATGGTACTCACTACACGTAAATACAATCATAGTGAGCAGTAGTAGTGGCGTCTTTTTGTAGGCACTAACGGAGGATAAGTCCCCCGGGGCTCGTTGGGCAAAGCCATTGGGGGCGATTTATGTTTTTTTTTTTTTGTCTAAACGCTGAAAATATAACTTTTATGTTTTGTTCTATGAGATAATCTTCATCAGTTAAAACACATTTTTGTGAATTTTTAAAGAATTGATGTCATCAAAAATAAGCTACCGTTGTGCTGCAATGTATACATGTTAAATACGCTGCCAGACAGATCACTACTTAATCGCTGTTACATAGCTGTGTAACACAGCTCTGGGATATTGTCAGACAGATCACTACTTAATCGCTGTTAAATAGCTGTGTAACACAGCTCTGGGATATTGTCAGACAGATCACTACTTAATCGCTTGTTAAATAGCTGTGTAACACAGCTCTGGGATATTGTCAGACAGATCACTACTTAATCGCTGTTAAATAGCTGTGTAACACAGCTCTGGGATATTGTCAGACAGATCACTACTTAATCGCTGTTACATAGCTGTGTAACACAGCTCTGGGATATTGTCAGACAGATCACTACTTAATCGCTGTTAAATAGCTGTGTAACACAGCTCTGGGATATTGTCAGACAGATCACTACTTAATCGCTGTTACATAGCTGTGTAACACAGCTCTGGGATATTGTCAGACAGATCACTACTTAATCGCTGTTAAATAGCTGTGTAACACAGCTCTGGGATATTGTCAGACAGATCACTACTTAATCGCTGTTACATAGCTGTGTAACAGCTCTGGGATATTGTCAGACAGATCACTACTTAATCGCTGTTAAATAGCTGTGTAACACAGCTCTGGGATATTGTCAGACAGATCACTACTTAATCGCTGCTAAATAGCTGTGTAACACAGCTCTGGGATATTGTCAGACAGATCACTACTTAATCGCTGTGTAACACAGCTCTGGGATATTGTCAGACAGATCACTACTTAATCGCTGTTAAATAGCTGTGTAACACAGCTCTGGGATATTGTCAGACAGATCACTACTTAATCACTGTTAAATAGCTGTGTAACACAGCTCTGGGATATTGTCAGACAGATCACTACTTAATCGCTGTTAAATAGCTGTGTAACACAGCTCTGGGATATTGTCAGACAGATCACTACTTAATCCCTGTTAAATAGCTGTGTAACACAGCTCTGGGATATTGTCAGACAGATCACTACTTAATCGCTGTTAAATAGCTGTGTAACACAGCTCTGGGATATTGTCAGACAGATCACTACTTAATCACTGTTAAATAGCTGTGTAACACAGCTCTGGGATATTGTCAGACAGATCACTACTTAATCGCTGTTAAATAGCTGTGTAACACAGCTCTGGGATATTGTCAGACAGATCACTACTTAATCCCTGTTAAATAGCTGTGTAACACAGCTCTGGGATATTGTCAGACAGATCACTACTTAATCGCTGTTAAATAGCTGTGTAACACAGCTCTGGGATATTGTCAGACAGATCACTACTTAATAGCTGTTAAATAGCTGTGTAACACAGCTCTGGGATATTGTCAGACAGATCACTACTTAATCGCTGTTACATAGCTGTGTAACACAGCTCTGGGATATTGTCAGACAGAGAAGGTTTTAGTTGTGATACCACTAAGTTACTATGTTATATTTGCCTCCCCAGATGGTTTGGTTAGTTGTAAAGGGGTACGCAGACAGGAGGGGAGATGCCATGCTTAGCTTACCTTTTATAAGAGCTACCCGAAGACTCCTCTTGACAACACCGTTCGGGGGAAACGATAAAAACAAGCCCCCTTCCCGCTGAAGAGCAAAACAATAGACCAGCCTGGTAAGCAGAAAGATCACAACTAACTTGTTTAGCTAAGTAGTGACGTGAACATCTTTGCGGCCTCATGTTGTTCCATTTCTGTGACAGTTGGCAACATTCTTATTTTGAGGACATGAAGACTTCATAGTCCCTAAAGGTCACGGTAACTGACTGATATTATCTCATAGAACAAAACATAAATAAGTTCTCCTAAGCCTGTGGTCACCCCCAGACCTTATTTGTTATATATCCCCCAAAAAACATTAATTTCCATAATAGGAAGGGCCAATGAAGCAGAGAGTAGAAAATGCTAACTGATTTCTGTTTTTTAGTACTACAAGCTACTATTCCCTCCTTGCACTCGCATACAGCTTAAATAGCTCTACATACTGAAAACCTACGCACACGTCCAAATCAACATGGCAACCCAATGATAGGTAGGACTTTCTAGTTTATTTGGCAAAACAAGCACACACACATTAAGGTGGACAAAGCGAGGGTTCTCCTGTCCAGTATTAGTTTAACCATCAAAGAGGCTCTTGTATAGATCTCTGTATTTTCTATAAGTGTTCAAAATGAAATGTCATTTGAAGTTTTCCTCAAGGTGATGGTATTGTTTGCCTTTTTGTTGTTGCCTGTTGCCCTTTAACCCCGACATCCATTACTAATGTCTTGAGTTGATCTACCAACAGTCTTGTTATAGTTTCAAATTCATTAACCCCGACATCCATTACTAATGTCTTGAGTTGATCTACCAACAGCCTTGTTATAGTTTCAAATTCATTAACCCCGACATCCATTACTAATGTCTTGAGTTGATCTACCAACAGCCTTGTTATAGTTTCAAATTCATTACTTGTCCCAAATGAGGTCTTTAGAGGAAAAGACAGGAAAGAAGGAATCAAAAAAGGTAAAACACACTCTTGGATTTGTCTAAATTCTGCATTCACCTTTATTTTCCTCTCCATTTATTGACAAATAACAGACACAACAGTGCATAATTTTTTTACAAAAAACACTTGTTGTGAACTTTTGTTTTTTAAAATAATTTATAACTACTTTCAAATAACTTGTTTTCCTAAAGAAATTGAATTGAATGAATTCAAGTTGTTACTAACACTTCCTATTTGCTATTGATATGAATCCTAATGTTCCGTTATGTTGATTGGTTGTAATAGGAGGAAAAGGGGTGTGCTCTTCCTGTGCACTGCACCTTGAACTGCTAGGCTTTGACGGCAGGGCCGACCACAAGGTCTACCCTTTTCATTCCCTTTGACTCTTACTGTTTCAGGCACGTCTTTACAGACATCTGCTTCAGTGGGGTACAGACTGAAGTCAGTAGGGTAGAGGGAGTGGGGTACAGACTGCAGTCCATAGGGTAGAGGAGAGTGGGGTACAGAAGGGCAGCGAAGTCATTAGGGTAGAGCAGATTGGGGTACAGACTGAAGTCATTAGGGTAGAGGAGTGGGGTACCTGAACTGAAGTCATTAGGGGTAGAGGGAGTGGGGTACAGACTGAAGTCATTA
>NW_022264656.1:0-25383 GCF_002021735.2 Oncorhynchus kisutch
TTAAACAGCATGATCATTACACAGGTGCACTTGTGCTGGGTACAATAAAAGGCCACTCTAAAATGTGCAGTTTTGTCACAAAACACAATGGCACAGATGTCTCAAGTTTTGAGGGAGCGTGCAGTTGACATGCTGACTGCAGGAATGTCCACCAGAGCTGTTGCCAGATCATTTAATGTTAATTTCTCTACCATAAGCCGCTTCCAATGTCGTTTTAGAGAAATAGGTAGTACGACCAACCGGCCTCACAACCGCAGACCACGTGTAACCACTCCAGCCCAGGACCTCCATATCTGGCTTTTTCACCTGTGGGATCGTCTCAGACCAGCCACCCCGATAGCTGATAAAACTGTGGCTTTGCACAACCGAAGAACGGAAGCTCATCTGCTTGCCCGTCGTCCTCACCAAGGCTGTACCGGGCAGATGGCAGACTGTGTGTATGGTGTCGTGTGGGCGAGCGATTTACTGATGTCAACATTATGAACAGAGGTGCTGGTGGGGTTATGGTATGGGCAGGCATAAGCTACGGACAATGAACACAGTTGCATCAATGGCAATTTGAATGCACAGAGAAACCATGACGAGATCCTGAGGCCCATTGTTGTGCCATTCATCCCCCTCCATCACCCATGTTTCCGCATGATAATGCATAGCCCCATGTTGCAAGGTAAACATTTCCTGGAAGCTGAAAATGTCCCGGTTCTTCCATGGCCTGCATACTCACCAGATATGTCACCCATTGAGCATGGTTTGGACTGAGTAAAACTTTGAAATGTTGCATGTTACATTCATATTTTTGTTCAGAGTATTTCATGATGTGTTACAACATGTGCTCAATAATGTGCCAAATCTTGATTTAGTGCATTATTATAGAGTAAGCATTATAATAACCACCCTCAATATTTGCAGCCGTAGATGAGGATATCTTTTTAGGAGCTGATCCGTCATCAGTATTGTATAATGTATAATGTTAAGGTAAGATTTGAATGGCGAAAGCTGTTCTGAGAGCAGTGCTGGCTTTCTTTCGATCCTATCAGTATCAACACATGCCTCAACGACGCACGTGGCCAACGTTCTCTCTGCGTTGCGTGGTGTTTTGGAAAAAGCATGTTACGTCTTCGGCCATTGTAGGAAAGATGCATCTTTGAAACACTCATAAGCCTAAATTCCATCGCTATCAGGAAACCGGGCCCAGGAGTTTTGGATCTGCAGGTTAAACATCTTTGTGGTGTGCAGGAAACCAAGATTTGAATCCAGTCTGTCACATTAGGCCCTCTATTGAAATGAACACGATGGTGACTTGGGAGTCGTCTGAAGTCGGTACAACCAATCTGCTAACTTCTGTCTGCAGCGTCCGAACAGTTTATGCAAGATTTGAACGGAATAAGCTCATGCGAGAGCAGTGCTGCATTTCTTTCAATCGTTTCAGTATCGACGCGTGGTCTAACGATGCACTTAGCAAATGTTCTTTCTACGTGCTTGTTTTGGAAACACTCATAAATAACCATGCATCTGATACAATCATCATAATTTTAAAGTTAAATCCAACTGGGAAACAAGGCCCAGACCATTTCAATGATCAACAGAAAATCAACAGATATTTGCTTGTCATTGAGATATAACTAGTAATCCCTGAATGTCTAGCTATGAGGAATATGTGTGTGAAATCCCAGGGGTCAGAATAATAAATCATTTTCCAACAGTGCTTCAGGGCATATACATATTTTTTTTTTTAAAAGCAGCACACTGCAAAAGATAACAACACCAACATTTTAACTTGCAATCGCTGGTAATATTAACAGTTCATGTGCTAAATCAATTTAAATCCAATTTTATTGGTCACATACACATGGTCAGCAGATGTTAATGCGAGTGCAGTGAAAGTCTTGTGCTTCTAGTTCCGACAATGCAGTAATATCTAACAAGTAATCTAACAAATTCACAACAACTACCTAATACACACTAATGTAAAGGGATGAATAGGAATATGTACATATAAATATATAGTTGAGCGATGGTAGATCGGCATAGGCAAGATGAAGTAGATCGTATAGAATACAGTATATACATATGAGATGAGTAATGTAGGATATGTAAACATTATTAAAGTTGGGTTATTTAAAGTGACTAGTGATACCTTTATTAAGTCCATTTATTAAAGTGACCAGAGATTTGAGTCTGTATGTTGGCAGCAGCCTCTCTTTGTTAATGATGGCTGTTTAACAGTCTGATGGCCTTGAGATAGAAGCTGTTTTTCAGTCTCTTGGGCCCAGCTTTGATGCACCTGTACTGACCTCGCCTTCTGGATGATAGCGGGGTGAACAGGCAGTGGCTCGGTGGCTGTTGTCCTTGATGATCTTTTTGGCCTTCCTGCGACATCGGGTGCTGTAGGTGTCCTGGTGGGCAGGTAGTTTGCCCCCAGTGATGCGTTGTGTAGACTGCACCACCCTCTGGAGAGCCTTGCGGTTGAGGGCGGTGCAGTTGCAGTACCAGGCAGTGATACAGCCCGACAGGATGCTCTCGATTGTGCATCTGTAAAAGTTTGTGAGTGTTTTAGGTGACAAGCCACATTTCTTCAGCCTCCTGAGGTTGAAGAGGTGCCTTCTTCACCACGCTGCCTGTGTGGGTGGACCATTTCAGTTTTTCCTGTGATGTGTATGCCGAGGAACTTCAAATTTTCCACTGTCCCCACTACTGTCCTGTCGATGTGGAGATGCTGCCTTTGCTGTTTCCTGAAGTCCACAATCATCTCCTTTGTTTTGTTGACATTGAGTGAGAGGTTCTTTTCCTGACACCACACTCCGAGGGCCCTCACCTCCTCCATGTAGGCAGTCTCATTGTTTTTTTCTTTCTTCATTTAACCTTTATTTAACTAGGCAAGTCAGTTAAGAACAAATTATTATTTACAATGACGGCATAGGAACAGTGGGTTAACTGCCTTGTTCAGGGGCAGAATGACAGATTTTTACCTTGTCAGCTCAGGGATTCGATCTAGCAACCTTTTGGTTACTGGCCAATGCTCTAACCACTAGGATACCTGCCGTTGTTGTTGGTAATCAAGCCCACCACTGTAGTGTCGTCTGCAAACTTGATGATTGAGTTGGAAGTGTGCATGGCCACACAGTCATGGGTGAACATGTAGTACAGGAGAGGGCTGAGAATGCACCATTGTGGGGCCCCAGTGTTGAGGATCAGCGGGGTGGAAATATTGTTTCCTACCTTCACCACCTGGGGGTGGCCCGTCAGAAAGTCCAGGACCCAGTTGCACAGGGCGGAGTCGAGACCCAGGGTCTCAAGCTTAATGACGAGTTTGGAGGGTACTATGGTGTTAAATGCTGAGCTGTAGTCAATGAACAGCATTTTTACATAGGTAATCTTCATGTCCAGATGGGATAGGGCAGTGTGCAGTGTGAGTGGACCTATTGGGGCGGTAAGCAAATTGGAGTGGGTCTAGAGCATCAGGTAGGGTGGAGTTGATATGATCCTTGACTTGTCTCTCAAGCACTTCATGATGACAGAAGTGAGTGCAACGGGGCGATAGTCATTTAGCTCAGTTACCTTAGCTTTCCTGGGATAGGGATTGATTGAGTATATCCGTAAACACACCAGCCAGCTGATCTGCGCATGCTCTGAGGACGTGGCTAGGGATGCCGTCTGGGCTGGTAGCCTTGCGAGGCTTAACTAATTTAAATGTTTTACTCACGTTGGCCATGGAGAAGGAGAACCCACAGGCTTTGGTAGCGGGCCATGTCAGTGGCACTGTATTGTCCTCAAAGCGAGCAAATACGTTTTTTAATTTGTCTGGGAGCAAGACATCAATGTCAGAGACTGGGCTGGTTATCTTGTTGTAATCCGTGATTGACTGTAGACCCTGCCACATACATGTTGTGTTTGAGCCGTTGAATTGTTACTCTACTTTCTCTCTATACTGACGCTTTGCCTGTTTGATTGCTTTGCGTTGTGAGTAGCTGTACTGTTTGTATTCGGCCATGATTAAAAGCGGTGTTTCGCGCTTTGAGTTATGGGCGAAAGCTGCCATCAATCAACGGTTTCTGGTTAGGAAAGGTTTGAATAGTCACAGTAGGTACCACATCTCCGATGCGCTTGCTAATAAACTCGCTCACCGAGTCAACATCAATGTTATTGTCTGAGGCTATCCAGACCATATCCCAATCCACGTGATCGAAGCAATCTTGAAGCGAGGAATCCGATTTGTCAGACCAGCGTTGGATAGACCTGAGCACGGGCATTTCCTGTTTTAGTTTCTGTAAATAGGCTGGGAGCAACAAAATGGAGTCATGGTCAGATTTGCCGAAGGCAGGGCGGGGGAGGTCTTTGTATGCATAGCGGAAGTTAGAGTAGCAATGATCCAGAATGCTACCAGCTTGTGTCACGCATTCGACATGCTGATTGAATTTAGGAGAACTTGTTCTCAGGTTAGCTTTGTTAAACAACTTCTTAGGGCTAAGCCCCTTTTTCTCCACTTCCTGTCTAAAGGACATGCCCAAAGTAAACTGCCTGTAGCTCAGGGAATGAAGCCAGGATATGCATATAATTGGTACCATTGGAAAGAAAACCCTTTGAAGTTTGTAGAAATGATCAAATAATGTAGGAGAATATAACACAATACATATGGTAGGAGAAAATCCAAAGAAAAACCAACCAGAATTGTTTTTGTTGTTGAGAGACCATCCTCTTAGAAAGGCAAGAGAAATGTCTTATTGAAAATGAGCTCCCTGGATGCAATTCCTATGGCTTCCACAGGGTGTCAGCAGTCTATGTTCAAGGTTTCAGGCTCGTAACTTCAAAAACGAATAAGAAATATGAGTTTTAGCAGAAATACACAGTCTTGGAAATGTGTGTTTGCACGCGCCATGAAGACATTACGCACCTGCTAAAATAGTTTCCTATTGAGCATACTTCTTTCCATAAGAAATATTATAATTTGATTACATTTTAGGGTATCTGAGGAGTAAATAGAAACATATTTTGACTTGTTGAAACAAAGTTTAGTGGTACATTTTCAGATTCCTTTCTCTGCAAGTTGAACGAGTGGATTACTCAAATCGATGGCGCCCACTAAACATACTTTTTGGGATATAAAGAAGGATTTTATTTAACAAAACTACACTACATGTTATAGCTGGGACCCTTTGGATGACAAATCAGAGGAAGATTTTCAAAAAGTAAGTGAATATTTAATCGTTATATGTGAATTTATGAAACCTGTGCCGGTGGAAAAATATTTTGATGTGGGGCGCCTTCCTCAAACAATCGCATGGCATGTTTTCGCTGTAATAGCTACTGTAAATCGGACAGTGCAGTTAGATTAACAATAATTTAAGCTTTCAGCCAATATAAGACACTTATATGTACATAAGTGTTTAAAATCCATAATATTTATGATTATTTGTTTGAATTGCGCGACCTCCAGTTTCACCGGAAGTTTTCCCGCTAGTGGAACTCCTATCACTAAGAAGGTTTACAATTCCCAGATAAAATAAAAGCAGCCTCAGGATGTTTGATTTCCAGTTTACATAGAGTCCAGTGAAGTCTTTTCAGGGCCGACGCGGTATCTGCTTTGGGGACGGGGAGATACACGGCCGTGACTGTAATCGAGGAGAATTCTCTTGGAAGATAATTTGATTGTAAGGAATTATAGGTCAGGTGAACAAAAGTCTGCCTCTCCTGCTGCGACCAAGTTGTTTTGGGTCGGCCTTTGGAGTAAGCTCCCATGTCCAGGTTGGAGGTCCGAACAATGGATCCGCTTCTGGAAAGACGTATTCCTGGTCATAATGTTGGTAAATTGACATGGCTTTCAAATCCAATAGTTATTCCCGGCTGTATGTAATAACACTTGAGATTTTCTGGGCTAACAATGTAAGAAATAATACATTAAAAATAAAAACTGCATAGCTTCCTAAAGACCATAATTTCCTAAGGACCTGAAGCGAGGCGACCATCTCTGTCGGCGTTAGGCTGTTAAAAGCTTTTGGGTATGGAGAGATGCTGTGTGTGTGGTTTCTTTATCTCAATACTGTACCTTTTTCCATTTATTCCCTAAAATGCTCTTGTCACAAAGTTACTAAATAATGCTTTTAATAGAAAAGATAAAGCAAATGGTGATCAGTGTTCACCCACCCATTGCTTACAACAGTAATCCTAATATGTTTTTTCCAAAGACAAAACATGGGCCATTAATATCACTATCCACAGCCAAAATAAAGAAAACACCAACATAAAGTGCCTTAATAGGGCGTTAGGCAACCACAATGCGCCAGAACAGTTTCAATGCACCTTGGAATAGATTCTACATATGTCTGGAACTCTATTGGAGGGACGCTGCCCCATTCAGTGTTCAAATGGGTTGAGATCTGCTGACTGAGACAACACACACACGCACGCACGCACGCACGCACGCACGCACGCACACACACACACACACACACCTCTCTTTCACTGAGTCACTGAGATCTTTTCTTCTTGCCATGGTAGCCAAAATAATGGGCAACCCGACATTTTTATACATGACCTTAAGCATGATGGAATTTTAATTGCTTAATTAGCACCTGCTTTCAATATACTTTGTATCCTCATTAACTCAGGTGTTTCCTTTATTTTGGCATTCACCTGTATATTTAATCCATGATAGAGACTTGCATTATATTTATTTTGATATGCCTTGCCTAAAGACACAACTTTAAAATCAGGAACTGTACATTTCTACTTTAAAAATAACTTTAATGACTGCTAATTTATGCGTAACTATTTCTGTTAGACGCGTTGTGCAGACCAATAACAACTTCGACACTCCTAGGTGTTAACTTTTTGTGAATACACCCCGTTAACACACTTCTTAACTGTAGCTGGCTTTAAATAGGTCAAGATTAAGTAAAAATTGCCTTGATATAAACGATACATATTCTGTCACTGTAGATGCTCCATACACACATATGGCATATGGAAGTCATAATGATTTCTATTCACTGAGAGATTGTCTCCTTGAGATAACAGTACTCTGAACAATATCAGACATGGAGTTACTATAGGCCTGCAAAGTAGAATTTGGGTTCAAATTCAGGTCATTGAATTGTTACTGGGAAGATGGAATCAAATCAAGTTTATTTGTCACATTCTTCTAAACAACAGGTTTAGACTAAACAGTGAAATGCTTACTTGAATATACTGTATGCCTGGCCTCACATAATCTTTTCCAGTTCTAAAGATACTACTGTGACTGTCAAGTCTTGAGTTTGACCTTATTGCACTCAAATGAACAGTTTAGCGGGCCCAATGCCTGGGTTACGTGAGTTGGTTTTGGCAACAATTGAACTCAAATCAGATGTTTCCCTTGGCACTGCTGTACAGTAAATGGCTTCCTTCCTTTACTTTTAGAATGTATAAATATTAATGTCAACTCTTTAAGAGGTTTATACATTTTTAAAATTCCTCTGCCCCTTCTTTTCTATGAGTATTCATCCAATTCCATGGCTTATTTAAAACATGCTTCACCAGGCTGTTTGGAAGGAGTTGTTGAGTGTGCTCAAAGGTCCTTCATTGTCTGTCCCTTGCGTGTCACAACCGTGTGTCACGTTCTGACCTTTGTTTTGTCGTTATTTAGTATGGTCAGGGCGTGAGTTGGGGTGGGCAGTCTATGTTTGTTTTTCTGTGATTTTGGTGATTTCTATGTTTCGGCCTAGTATGGTTCTCAATCAGAGGCAGGTGTCATTAGTTGTCTCTGATTGAGAATCATACTTAGGTAGCCTGGGTTTCACTGTTTGTTTGTGGGTGTTTGTTTCCGTGTCTGTGTTTGTTCACCACACGGTACTGTTTTCGGTTAGTCACGTTACGTTTATTGTTTTTGTATTTTAGTGTTCAGTATGTCTTTAAAATAAACATCATGAACACTTACCACGCCGCATCTTGGGCCCATCCATACGACACCTCCTCTTCAGACAAAGAGGAGGAAAACCATTACACCGTGTCATTCAGTAGCTGTCCAGCCTCTAGGGCACTGGATGTTCCCGTGACCTCTAGAGAGACAAATATATGAACACCTTGGTGTCACAATCGTGTGACCTCTCCCAGGAGCCCCATTTACTTTCAGGCCACTCCTTTGTTGCCTCATGTGCTTTGTCAAATTCAGTGAAATCAACACTGGAATGTGTGTAACTGGTTAGTTAGAGTGAATCATCTTTCCTCTCCCCTGCCAACCCATCGTTCCACCCAACGCTTTGCCCCTTTTATTTGTGTCCAGTGAGGCAAAGAATCTGCTGTGTCTTATAGGGTTCATAACCTTTTAAAGAGCAAACCCAAACTCTCACATTGCACCAATGAAGTGCTGCTGATTACACCAGCCGCTAGCAATTAAGAGTCAGCGTGAACAAAATGAGTTTTGATCATGGAAGTAAAAGTTCAGAAAACAAGTTTGCTCGCCATTTAAAAATGAATAGGAGAACAGGCTAAAGTATGAGAAATAACAGCATTTTGGCTCAGATACTGTCATCTAGCTAGCTAACATTAACTACATCGTTTTTTTGTATGAATCGATACTTGGAGTCAGAATATCGATATAAAAATCGGCAACAATAATATTGTGATACTCTACTGTTGTGATTTGTCCTCCATCACTATTAATAACCTGGTATGCTAAAGATTCAAGTCAATTACAATAATAATTTTTTGCATTTGGTATATCGCAAATGTGATGGACACTTGTGTCCTCAAAAAACTGACTGGAATCTATAGTTTGCCGTGTATTACATTTGAATTAATGTGAATTGATGTAAACATCCATCGGACCATTCTACCTCGTAGGTACCAACAAGGCACGTCTCACTTGGGTGGCTGTTTATTTTTTTGCCACTTAAGCAAATTAGTTACTATAATTTGACACTTATTGTGACTGTACTCCAAATGTACCCTGCTCTCCTCTCTCTCCCTCCACTTGTCGGTAAGTATATCCGGGTCGAGGTGTGTTGTAATGCTTCACGGGCTTCCCTGGCCGCACATTCTGCCTTATGGGATTGGCTGTCTAATCAGCACCAGTCTCCCTGTGCTGACCGCTGAACGCGGAATCCTGAATACTGCCAGTTTCACTGTACTTTAACAGTAAACACTGAATACTAAACACTGCCACAGTCTCCATGTACATTAACACTGCCAGCACCCTGTACTTCAACACTGAACACTGACATAGTGAGTGCTGACAATCCACCGTATAGTGTCAGGACTCCACAGGCTGATGAGGTTTACCAAATCCTCCTTCAGCACTCAGCAAACACGGAGATCTCCCATATAATAGTATTACTCCTGGAGGAAGAGACTGTCATATTCAAAATTAATATTTTTTTTTCTCCCAAATAATGAATGAAGAGATGCTCGTCTCAAATGAAATGATTTTCTGCGTTTGTTTTTTATTTTTATCCCCAAATGTAATGGAGAAATCCTATTGTGTTGCAAACAGAAATGAATGCATCTTTTATTAATGTCATTATACCAGATTCTGGACATAGGGGGGCAGGCCCGAGTTTGGGAAACCCCATGATAAGACTATGCAATTCATTTGACAAGGTCTATTAAGAAGTACATCTGATAAGATACAGGGTGAATACGAATATGCAAGAGACTACAGTTGAGTTACAGTAATAGGTCGTCAAGAAATGCAAGTGTTATTTAATGACTTTAGAACATGAATGGATTCACATACAAGGCATACAGCTTTAGTTTCAAAATATTAACAACCATTACAAGGCATCATTCTGAGCATGATCAGAGAGGGAGAGAGAGAGAGAAAGAAACCGTGGCTTGAGCCAAGGCCCATAGCTCATTGGAAAGGGAGAAACAAAGAAGGAAAGAGAGTGAGTATCTGACCACAGCCGTTCAGGAATAAAAGAGAGACAATGAACATAAGATCCGTTTACAAAATCTGAGTTGTTTGGATTCAAAATCTGGATTGTTTGAAAAATAGCATTGTAAAGTTATCCTCCAGTCAGATATCAGAACTGCAGAAATGTAAAGACAACAGAACCTCTGCTTCTCAGAGGTGTGACAATGGGGGTGGGAGAGATAATGATACATTCCTAAAACAACACAGAGGAATCCTTGCATACAGTTGATAAGAGTCGCTTCGGAGGCTGGGTCGCCCTACAGTCCTTGTTGCCAACTGAATAAAAAGTATTGTAAGCAACATGCACAGTATTAACTCTATCAATAAACAATTTATAATTTCCTCGACATAGACACATTGCCTAGACTGTCTGCTTTGCATCACCATTAGTGTGTTTTTATTGCCTTTGTGATTGTAGGATTATTTTCTGAGATGTATTATTTTCTAAGCCACTGTTGGAATTTGAATGATAATTCATTTTCTACCTTGCAACTACTTTTCTCTATTCTGATTGGTTAGATGTGTGTTAATTGTTGGAAGAGAACAGGAAGTAGGGTAGTTTATGCATGGATGTTTTAGTGGTCAGTTGATAATTAAATCTACAAAACAGTAATCAGTCTCGATCCAGTTTGTATCCACATAGAGAGTCATCCACCATTGAAATAACCCTCAAACTATGATATTTGTTGGTAGTTTCTGTTTTTTATGGTTATTTTCCATTGGCCATTGTGGATACCTTCACCAGCTAGCACACTGATAAAGGACCTGTCTGGACAACTGGTTAGAGCTACTAGCTTTTTCTGAGAGCTTTTGAGGATTACTGAAGTTTTTTTTTTCTGAACTTTTTGTTACTTTCTTGGAACAACATGTCAGAAACTGAATCTCTGAACAATGCTAACAATGACCCCAAACCTCTGCCTAATGCTAATCAAGATGGATCTTTGGACAATGCAAATTACTCTGTAGTCCCAAATCTCTTCTCAGGGCGCATGAAAATGGACCAACCACCAGCTTTTCAGGGAGATGGCACTGAGTCGTTTGCTTACTGGTCTCGTCGCTTTGATGTGACTGTGCAGGCTATGTGAAATCTGCCATATATGGAGTTGGACCCTGTGCTAGCCTCCGTTTTTCACACATGTCTAGCTGATGCAACATTCATCTACTGGGACAGCCTTTCATCAATGTTTCAGAAGACCTACTCCATTGTAAAGACCAAACTCTCTTCCATTCTTTCAGACACATGTAAATGCTTGCCCTAGGATCCTGGTAAGGGCTTAGACATCACTTCTTTTGTATTTCTGGAGGTCTTCCCAAACTGTGACCACAAAACAAAGGAGGGGAGAGGTTTTGCCACCTCGTGTACAGTTGTTCTGTGTTTTTGACACATATCAGACATACAGTGCCTCTCCCCAGCTTCCCCGGCTAAACAACTTTGTAAATATGACTTGACCATGATAACCGAACCATTCAATGTTACTCCTAGGAGTTCAGCTTCTTCAATTTGTTCAATGGTCACACTCTTTATGCAGAACTCCAGTTGAGGTTTAGGTCTAAGAGAACACTTTGAACCGAATACAATGCTTTTGGTTTTGATTTGTATTTAAGACCAGTTTATTGTTAGACCCATTCTGACACCGACTGTAACTCCTTGCTAAGAGTCTCAGTGAGCACACTGACTGTAAGTGATGATGTGTAGAGTGTGCAATCATCAGCATACATAGTCCTTTTAGCTTCTTGTAAGACAAGTAGCAAATCATTTGCAAAAATAGAGAAGAGTAACGGCCCAAGGCAACTGGCCTAAGAGATACCGCACTGTACATATCCGATGTGAGAGAAGCTACTTTTGAAGAATACCATGTGATGGCAGGTGATTTAAAGCCATAACAAGTTAGTTTTTTCAATAACAAATCATGAACAATAACATTAGTCTGCACTGAAATCTAACAATACAGCTGTAACTATCATCTTGTTTTTCATTTACTTTAGCCAATCAGTCATCTGAGTCAGTGCATTACAAGTTGAGTGTCCTTCCTATATGCATGCTGAAAATCAGCAGTTAATGTGTTCTTTGAAAAATTGTATTTGTTTAACCCAATTTTCTCCATCGGTTTACTAGGAACAGGCAGAAAACAGATTGGGTGGCTGTTAGAGTCGGCAAAGGGTGCTTCACTGTTTTTAAGTAGTGGAATTACTTTAGCTTCCATCCACTCCTGTGGGGACACACTCCTTTAGGCTTTGGTTAAAGACATGGCAAATAGGGGTGGCAATACAGTCTGCTACCATTCTCAATAGTTTCTCATCTAGGTTGTAGCCATCTGGTGGCTTATCATTATTGATGGATAACAATTGTTTTCCCACTTCTTCCACACAAATTGACCAAATTCAAAACAGCAATTTTTTCATTATTAGATCTTCAATATGCAAATATGATGTTTCACTGTTCAATGTTGTCATTTCACTTTCAGTTTCTTAAAGACTCGCTGTCTATAAGGAGCAAACTTTAGCTAGTGCACCAGAGCTCCCCTGTTGACACCCAACAATAAACAAAAGTTAGGTGACAAGATGGCTTCCACAGAAGGTGTTTCAGCTAACATTATTGGCATGCTTGAGGGAATGGAAGTGTCTGCACTTCTTGACACAGGATCGACCATTTCCATCAACAGTGAGGAATGCAGAACTTTACATCCAGCTCTGAAAAAGTGCATCCTTTGTGCTCGCTCGCTCTGTCAATGGAAAATGTTTGGACATTCTTAGGACTTTGTCAGTAGTCATTCGCTTTGGGAAAGAACTACACCAGTATGAGTTTTAAGTTGTTACAGGGGCCCACCATCCAGTGATACTGGGCTGAAATGTACTGCGACAGCACCATGCCCTATTGGATATCGGCAATGACTGCACCACTCCGGGCTCCAGGATGGTGCAGTGGTCTAAGGCACTGCATCTCAGTGCAAGAGGAATCACTGCAGTCCCTGGTTCAAATCCAGGCTGCACCACATCTGGCTGTGATTGGGAGTCCCATAGGGCAGCGCACAATTGGCCTGGCCCAGCATCGTTGTAAATAAGAATTTGTTAGTTACATTTTATTATTATTTTATTTTTTTAAGGACAGCTGTTCTTGTGGAAGATGGAGCTCCCTCTACTCTAGAGGTCGACCAATTCATCAGAATGGCCAATTAATGAGGGTCGATTTCAAGTTTTCATAACAATCGGTAATCAGCATTTTTGGACACCGATCATGGCCGAGTACATTGCACTCCACGAGGAGACTGAGTGGCAGGCTGACCACCTGTTATGCGAGTGCAGCAAGGAGCCAAGGTAAGGTGCTAGCTAGCATTAAACGTATCTTATAAAAAACAATCAATCTTAACATAATCACTAGTTAACTACACATGGTTGATGATATTACTAGTTTAACTAGCTTGTCCTGCGTTGCTTATAATCAATGCGGTGCCTGTTAATTTATCATTGAATCATAGCCTACTTCGCCAAACGGGTGATTTAACAAGCGCATTCGTGAAAAAATCCCTGTCGTTGCACCAATGTGTACCTAACCATAAACATCAACACCTTTCTTAAAATCAATACACAAGTACATATTTTTAAACCAGCATATTTAGTTAATATTGCCTGCTAACATGAATTTCTTTTAACTAGGGAAATTCTGTCACTTCTCTACGTTCTGTGCAACAGAGTCAGGGTATACGCAGCAGTTTGGCCCGACCTGGCTCGTTGCGAACTGTAAAGACAATTTCTTTCTAACAAAGATAGCCAACTTCGGTAATGGGGGATGATTTAACAAAAGCGCATTTGCGAAAAAAGCATAATCGTTGCACGAATGTACCTAACCATAAACATCAATGCCTTTCTTAAAATCAATACACAGTATATATTTTTAAACCTACATATTTCATTAAAAGAAATTCATGTTAGCAGGCAATATTAAACTAGGGAAATTGTGTCACTTCTCTTGCGTTCATTGCACGCAGAGTCAGGGTATATGCAACAGTTTGGGCCGCCTGGCTCGTTGCGAACTAATTTTCCAGAATTTTACGTAATTATGACAACATTGAAGGTTGTGCAATATAACAGGAATATTTAGACTTATGGATGCCACCCATTAGATAAAATACGGAACGTTTCCGTATTTCACTGAAAGAATAAACTTTTTATTATCGAAATGATAGTTTCCGCATTTGACCATATTAACAACCTAAGGCTCGTATTTCTGTGTGTTATTATGTTATAATTAAGTCTATGATTTGATATTTGATAGAGCAGTCTGACTGAGCGGTGGTAGGCAGCAGCAGGCACGAAAGCATTCATTCAAACAGCACTTTTGTGCGTTTGCCAGCAGCTCTTCGCTGTGCTTCAAGCATTGCGCTGTTTATGACTTCAAGCCTATCAACTACCGAGAGTAGGCTGGTGTAACAGATGTGAAATGGCTAGCTAGTTAGTGGGGTGCGCGCTAATAGCGTTTCAAACATCACTCGCTCTGAGACTTGGAGTAGTTGTTCCACTTGCTCTGCAAGGACTGCTGCTTTTGTGTAGCGATGGGTAACGATGCTTCGAGGGTGGCTGTTGTCGATGTGTTCCTGGTTCGAGCCCAGGTAGGGATGAGGAGCGGGACGGAAGCAATACTGTTACACTGGCAATACTAATAAGAACATCCAATAGTCAAAGGTATATGAAATACAAATGGTATAGAGAGAAATAGTCCTATAATTCCTATAATAACCTCAACCTAAAACTTATTACCTGGGAATATTGAAGACTCATGTTAAAAGGAACCACCAGCTTTGATATTGTCTCATGTTCTGAGCAAGGAACTTAAACGTTAGCTTTTTTACATGGCACATATTGCCCTTTTACTTTCTTCTCCAACACTTTGTTTTTGCATTATTTAAACCTATTATTTATTTGAGGCTAAATTGATTTGATTGATGTATTATATTAAGTTAAAATAAAAGTGTTAATTCAGTATTGTTGTAATTGACATTATTACAAAGAAATACATTTTTTTAAATCGTCTGATTAATCGGTATCGACTTTTTGGCCCTCCAATAATCGGTATCGGCGTTGAAAAATAATAATCGGTCGACTCTCTTCTACTCCAAAAGGACATTAAGTTGCTGCTTGCTGCAATGTCTCAGTGCTGACTTCAATACGGATTTCTGCTAGTAGTAAGAACATCATCACGGCTATATATGGCTGCATCTCCTGTGCCATCTCATGCCCAACACAAACCGTGATGGTGTTGTGGCCCACACACTAAGCAAAGTTCAAAATGGCAGGACTGTGGTGCGTGTGGTGAACTCAACAGAGGACAATATTGAGCCACATCCTGGCCAACACCTGGCGGAGTATCATACCATCTCATCTCTTGAAACCTCAGTTGTGGAAGACATACTGTTACCACATCACCTTCCCTGGATGTTGCTGCACCTCCTGTGAAGATAGATATGACTAACCTGTCTTCCGCTCAAGCGTAGTCACCGAAATTGCTTCTCACAAGTACACAGACGTCTTCAGCAGAGTTCAGAAGGCCAGGGTCAAACAGGCATAATCAAACATCGTATTTGCACAGGCGCTGCAATGCCATCAAACAGCGGCCTAGTGTGTGTCAACAAACTGAAGGCAGAATTACAAATCAAGTTGAAGGCAGACGTGATCGAGGAAGTTACAGTCCTTGAGCATTCTCAATTTCAAACACAAAAATGCAACTATGACATCAATGTCAGGCACATTCCTACACCAGGAGATATTGTGTGGCTTAACGACCCTACGGCAGCACGTCAGAAGAAGCTTTCACCCACACTTGAAGGGTTCCTTTGAGGTAATGGAGTGCCTTGGATCTACAGAAGGCACCCTGGTGAAAATACAGGATCAGGTACCTACTGGACCAATCTAAGTGATCCAACTAAAACCCTTTTAAGGCCGTACACATCACCTGTACACTGACATGGAATGAAATAGCCTGTGAACACTTCCTTGATCTCCATCCCTGACAGCCTTATCAGGTTCCTTACCCTTTAAGTCCTCAAGGCCCTCTGAGACACGGGAATGCTACTTACATGAACCGTCCCTGGAGCCGCCTGTGCCTCACAAGGCCCCTCATCAGCCCCTCGCCAGGACCCATCTGCCCGGCTCTGGCCATTGGACATTGACCACCTGACCCTTAAGTAGGCCGGATGTTTTCACCCCAACCAGCAGTACTGGAGCAGTATTTTTATTTAGTAGTTCTAAAATATGGGTGAATCAGTTGTTTGAAATGATAGTTGATGATCTACGAGCAACTACTTTTGCTCTATTCTGATCGGTCAGATGTTTGTTAATGTTGGAAGAGAACAGGAAGTAGGGCTGTTCATTGTATGGTGTATCAGTGGTCAGTTGAAGATTAAATCTACAAAAATAATAAATTGGTCTCCATCCAGTTTGTATACCACATAGAAAGTCACTCATCCACCATTGAATGAACCCTCACACTACACGATTGTAGTTTTAGATACTTTGTTATAATCTTGATCATGTAGCCGATTGGTATCTAAAAACAAAAATATGTGTATGTCGGCTTGTTCCTTGAATCGAGGTTGTAACAAAATCAGCATTGATTTCTTTGGATTAACAGACAAATGATCCTAGTGCCTGGACTCACAAAGATCTGAAAGGATCTGATATAGGTTCAAGCAATATGGCAGTAGTTTCACCTTGCCCCTGATAGGCTAGGGGTTGTTTTGGACAGGGCCCTCTGTGTTTCAGAAACAGTTTGTAGCAATAATTTTCCCTTCTAAATCTACTCAGTGACTTAAGAAATCCCAACATAATCATTGTTTAAAGGGACATGTGCCACTCACATTCTTCATATTGATCTGCTAGTTTAAAAACATATGACAGGGTTTATCTTAATAAGCTCGCAGTACAGTGTAATTCGTGACCAATAATTTCACAGGTTAAGGGACTCTGTATCCAAAGCACTCCGCGTTGTTCCTCAGAAACAGCCTGTGGTATATAGGCCATAACACCACACCCGCGTCGGGTATTATTAATGAAATTATCATTGGAAGTAACGTTAAGATCTCTTATTAGATGTGTTAGTACAACTAGCTAAACGCTCTTCAGTGTTTCCTGTGTTAACCAATTTGGCTAACTTAGCTTAATAAACAAATCAATGGTTTTTGTTGGTAAAACAGGAGTACAGTTACGATTGGAAGTGCATTATTTTTTAAATGTTATTTGTAACATGTTAGGAGAACATATTTTAACTAGTCACCTTAACCCTTTAACCCCTAATTTTAACCTTAAAAAAGTATCCTAACCTGAACACCTTAATGATGCTAACCTACAACGGGGGGAAACTTATCTTCCCGTCGTAACGTTTTTAGCCATTAACTCGCTTAGTTATGTTTTTAAATTGTTTAACACCAACCTTTTTTGACAGTAGCTGTTATTTTGGTTCTAACTGAACAGAAATCTTGTTATTTGCTCAAGTTAACATGCTTGCTTTTTATGTTGTATAATTAACTATCGTGTTGATGTCGATAGCTCGTTGTAACAAGCTAACGTTTAGCTTACCTGGTCAACCGAGCCGTGTTCAATACTGCGTGATAAACTACAGTAAATTAATCAAAACCTATCAAGTTATAAATCAAGGAAGATCATCTTTTAACGATAAAGTATTTAAATAATAATAAGCCTGGATTAGAGCTGTTAGTAAGATACACAGATAGGTAGTTAGTTAAGGCAAGGCCTCCATAACAGGCCTCTTCTCCATAACAGCGAGACACACGACGGGGTCCCCTATTTTTAACGGGACTAAACACACACACACTCTCTCTCACGACGGTCTACGGGACAACTCACCTCATGGTTAAAAGCGTTACGGCGTCCATGATTTCCCTAGCAGAAAATCCCTGCACTAAGTGTCCAACTACCCGTGTATCCCCGTTATTACAGGGCTAACATGTCCGCTCTCTAGTTGCAGAAGGGTATGGAGCGAAAGCAGAACGGGATTTGAGGGGTAGTTGTAATTGTAACATTTGGCCACACGGTGGCGGTATTGTACATTCATTTATATGTGGCCCACAGACGGATTTTGGGGGTGTAGTTATTGTATTTGGCCTCACGGTGGCGGTATTGTATATGGATTTAACCAATGCCTCATTTGAATTTTTTGAATTTGAATTTAATTTATTTTACCTTTATTTAACCAGGTAGGCAAGTTGAGAACAAATTCTCATTTACAATTGCGACCTGGCCAAGATAAAGCAAAGCAGTTCGACAGATACAACGACACAGAGTTACACATGGAGTAAAACAAACATACAGTCAATAATACAGTATAAACAAGTCTATATACAATGTGAGCAAATGAGGTGAGAAGGGAGGTAAAGGCAAAAAAGGCCATGGTGGCAAAGTAAAATACAATATAATATAGCAATATAGCAATATAGCAAGTAAATATAGCAAGTAAAACACTGGAATGGTAGTTTTGCAATGGAAGAATGTGCAAAGTAGAAATAAAAATAATGGGGTGCAAAGGAGCAAAAAAATAAATAAATAAAAATTAAATACAGTGGGAAAGAGGTAGTTGTTTGGGCTAAATTATAGGTGGGCTATGTACAGGTGCAGTAATCTGTGAGCTGCTCTGACAGTTGGTGCTTAAAGCTAGGGAGGGAGATAAGTGTTTCCAGTTTCAGAGATTTTTGTAGTTCGTTCCAGTCATTGGCAGCAGAGAACTGGAAGGAGAGGCGGCCAAAGAAAGAATTGGTTTTGGGGGTGACTAGAGAGATATACCTGCTGGAGCGTGTGCTACAGGTGGGAGATGCTATGGTGACCAGCGAGCTGAGATAAGGGGGGACTTTACCTAGCAGGGTCTTGTAGATGACATGGAGCCAGTGGGTTTGGCGACGAGTATGAAGCGAGGGCCAGCCAACGAGAGCGTACAGGTCGCAATGGTGGGTAGTATATGGGGTTTTTGACTAAAAACGGATTGCACTGTGATAGACTGCATCCAATTTGTTGAGTAGGGTATTGGAGGCTATTTTGTAAATGACATCGCCAAAGTCGAGGATTGGTAGGATGGTCAGTTTTACAAGGGTATGTTTGGCAGCATGAGTGAAGGATGCTTTGTTGCGAAATAGGAAGCCAATTCTAGATTTAACTTTGGATTGGAGATGTTTGATATGGGTCTGGAAGGAGAGTTTACAGTCTAACCAGACACCTAAGTATTTGTAGTTGTCCACGTATTCTAAGTCAGAGCCGTCCAGAGTAGTGATGTTGGACAGGCGGGTAGGTGCAGGTAACGATCGGTTGAAGAGCATGCATTTAGTTTTACTTGTATTTAAGAGCAATTGGAGGCCACGGAAGGAGAGTTGTATGGCATTGAAGCTTGCCTGGAGGGTTGTTAACACAGTGTCCAAAGAAGGGCCGGAAGTATACAGAATGGTGTCGTCTGCGTAGAGTGAATGAATACAATGTACCTTATTTTCTAGGCATACAATGTGTTCATTTCATCTGAATTGTGTCCAAATGTATGTTTTGAAGATATATATATATAGAGTTTACCTGCTGGTGGTGAAGGAGACCAGACTACAGAGGTAAAGAGGGAGTTTACCTGCTGGTGGTGAAGGAGACCAGACTACAGAGGTAAAGAGGGAGTTTACCTGCTGTTGGTGAAGGAGACCAGACTACAGAGGTAAAGAGGGAGTTTACCTGCTGGTGGTGAAGGAGACCAGACTACAGAGGTAAAGAGGGAGTTTACCTGCTGGTGGTGAAGGAGACCAGACTACAGAGGTAAAGAGGGAGTTTACCTGCTGGTGGGGAAGGAGACCAGACTACAGAGGGAGTTTACCTGCTGGTGGGAAGGAGACCAGACTACAGAGGGAGTTTACCTGCTGGTGGGGAAGGAGACCAGACTACAGAGGGAGTTTACCTGCTGGTGGGGAAGGAGACCAGACTACAGAGGGAGTTTACCTGCTGGTGGGGAAGGAGACCAGACTACAGAGGTAAAGAGGGAGTTTACCTGCTGGTGGGGAAGGAGACCAGACTACAGAGGGAGTTTACCTGCTGGTGGGGAAGGAGACCAGACTACAGAGGTAAAGAGGAGTTTACCTGCTGGTGGGGAAGGAGACCAGACTACAGAGGGAGTTTACCTGCTGGTGGGGAAGGAGACCAGACTACAGAGGTAAAGAGGGAGTTTACCTGCTGGTGGGGAAGGAGACCAGACTACAGAGGTAAAGAGGGAGTTTACCTGCTGGTGGTGAAGGAGACCAGACTACAGAGGTAAAGAGGGAGTTTACCTGCTGGTGGGAAGGAGACCAGACTACAGAGGGAGTTTACCTGCTGGTGGGGAAGGAGACCAGACTACAGAGGTAAAGAGGGAGTTTACCTGCTGGTGGTGAAGGAGACCAGACTACAGAGGTAAAGAGGGAGTTTACCTGCTGGTGGTGAAGGAGACCAGACTACAGAGGTAAAGAGGGAGTTTACCTGCTGGTGGTGAAGGAGACCAGACTACAGAGGTAAAGAGGGAGTTTACCTGCTGGTGGTGAAGGAGACCAGACTACAGAGGTAAAGAGGGAGTTTACCTTCTGGTGGTGAAGGAGACCAGACTACAGAGGTAAAGAGGGTTTACCTGCTGGTGGTGAAGGAGACCAGACTACAGAGGTAAAGAGGGAGTTTACCTGCTGGTGGTGAAGGAGACCAGACTACAGAGGTAAAGAGGGAGTTTACCTGCTGGTGGTGAAGGAGACCAGACTACAGAGGGAGTTTACCTGCTGGTGGTGAAGGAGACCAGACTACAGAGGGAGTTTACCTGCTGGTGGTGAAGGAGACCAGACTACAGAGGTAAAGAGGGTTTACCTGCTGGTGGTGAAGGAGACCAGACTACAGAGGTAAAGAGGGAGTTTACCTGCTGGTGGTGAAGGAGACCAGACTACAGAGGGAGTTACCTACTGGTGGTGAAGGAGACCAGACTACAGAGGGAGGTTTACCTGCTGGTGGTGAAGGAGAACAGACTACAGAGTAAGGGGAGTTTACCTGCTGGTGGTGAAGGAGACCAGACTACAGAGGTAAAGAGGGAGTTTACCTGCTGGTGGTGAAGGAGACCAGACTACAGAGGTAAAGAGGGAGTTTACTGCTGGTGGTGAAGGAGACCAGACTACAGAGGTAAAGAGGGAGTTTACCTGCTGGTGGTGAAGGAGACCAGACTACAGAGGGAGTTTACCTACTGGTGGTGAAGGAGACCAGACTACAGAGTAAAGAGGAGTTTACCTGCTGGTGGTGAAGGAGACCAGACTACAGAGGTAAAGAGGGAGTTTACCTGCTGGTGGTGAAGGAGACCAGACTACAGAGGTAAAGAGGGAGTTTACCTGCTGGTGGTGAAGGAGACAGACACAGAGGGAGTTTACCTACGGTGGTGAAGGAGACCAGACTACGAGGGAGTTTACCTGCTGGTGGTGAAGGAGACCAGACTACAGAGGTAAAGAGGGAGTTTACCTGCTGGTGGTGAAGGAGACCAGACTACAGAGGTAAAGAGGGAGTTTACCTGCTGGTGGTGAAGGAGACCAGACTACAGAGGTAAAGAGGGAGTTTACCTGCTGGTGGGGAAGGAGACCAGACTACAGAGGGAGTTTACCTGCTGGTGGTGAAGGAGACCAGACTACAGAGGGAGTTTACCTGCTGGTGGTGAAGGAGACCAGACTACAGAGGGAGTTTACCTGCTGGTGGTGAAGGAGACCAGACTACAGAGGGAGTTTACCTGCTGGTGGTGAAGGAGACCAGACTACAGAGGGAGTTTACCTGCTGGTGGTGAAGGAGACCAGACTACAGAGGTAAAGAGGGAGTTTACCTGCTGGTGGTGAAGGAGACCAGACTACAGAGGTAAAGAGGGAGTTTACCTGCTGGTGGTGAAGGAGACCAGACTACAGGTAAAGAGGGAGTTTACCTGTGGTGGGTGAAGGAGACCAGACTACAGAGGGAGTTTACCTACTGGTGGTGAAGGAGACCAGACTACAGAGGGAGTTTACCTGCTGGTGGTGAAGGAGACCAGCTACTATTAGTAAGAGGGAGTTTACCTGCTGGTGGTGGAAGGAGACCAGACTACAGAGGTAAGAGGGAGGTTTACCTGCTGTTGGTGAAGGAGACCAGACTACAGAGGTAAAGAGGGAGTTTACCTGCTGGGTGGAAGGAGACCAGACTACAGAGGTAAGAGGGAGTTTACCTGCTGGTGGTGAAGGAGACCAGACTACAGAGGGTAAAGAGGGAGTTTACCTGCTGGTGGTGAAGGAGACCAGACTACAGAGGGAGTTTACCTGCTGGTGGGGAAGGAGACCAGACTACAGAGGGAGTTTACCTGCTGGTGGGGAAGGAGACCAGACTACAGAGGGAGTTTACCTGCTGGGTGGGGAAGGAGACCAGACTACAGAGGGAGTTTACCTGCTGGTGGGAAGGAGACCAGACTACAGAGGTAAAGAGGGAGTTTACCTGCTGTTGGTGAAGGAGACCAGACTACAGAGGGAGTTTACCTGCTGGTGGTGAAGGAGACCAGACTACAGAGGTAAAGAGGGAGTTTACCTGCTGGTGGGGAAGGAGACCAGACTACAGAGGGAGTTTACCTGCTGGTGGGGAAGGAGACCAGACTACAGAGGTAAAGAGGGAGTTTACCTGTGGTCGGGAAGGAGACCAGACTACAAGTAAGGGGAGTTTACTGTGGTGGTGAAGGAGGACCAGGACTACAGAGGTTAAAGAGGGAGTTTACCTGCTGGTGGGGGAAGGAGACCAGACTAACAGAAGGGGAAGGGGTTTACCATGCTGGTGGGGAAGGGACCAGACTACAGAGGTAAAAGAGGGGAGGTTTACCTGCTGGTGGGGAAGGAGACCAGACTACAGAGGGAGTTTACCTGCTGGTGGTGAAGGAGACCAGACTACAGAGGTAAAGAGGAGTTTACCTGCTGGTGGTGAAGGAGACCAGACTACAGAGTAAAGAGGAGTTTACCTGCTGGTGGTGAAGGAGACCAGACTACAGAGGTAAAGAGGGAGTTTACCTGCTGGTGGTGAAGGAGACCAGACTACAGAGGTAAAGAGGGAGTTTACCTGCTGGTGGTGAAGGAGACCAGACTACAGAGGTAAGAGGGAGTTTACCTGCTGGTGGTGAAGGAGACCAGACTACAGAGGTAAAGAGGGAGTTTACCTGCTGGTGGTGAAGGAGACCAGACTACAGAGGGAGTTTACCTGCTGGTGGTGAAGGAGACCAGACTACAGAGGGAGTTTACCTGCTGGTGGTGAAGGAGACCAGACTACAGAGGTAAAGAGGGGTTTACCTGCTGGTGGGGAGGAGACCAGACTACAGAGGTAAAGAGGGAGTTTACCTGCTGGTGGTGAAGGAGACCAGACTACAGAGGGAGTTTACCTGCTGGTGGTGAAGGAGACCAGACTACAGAGGGAGTTTACCTGCTTGGTGGTGAAGGAGACCAGACTACAGAGGGAGTTCACCTGCTGGTGGTGAAGGAGACCAGACTACAGAGGTAAAGAGGGGAGTTTACCTGCTGGTGGTGAAGAGACCAGACTACAGAGGTAAGAGGGAGTTTACCTGCTGGTGGTGAAGGAGACCAGACTACAGAGGTAAAGAGGAGTTTACCTGCTGGTGGTGAAGGAGACACGGACTAACAGAGGAGTACCTGCTGTGTGAAGGAGACCAGACTACAGTAAGGGTCCTGCTGGGGTGAAGGAGACCAGACTACAGAGGAAGGGGAGTTTACCTGCTGGTGGTGAAGAGACCAGACTACAGAGGTAAAGAGGAGTTTAACTGCTGGTGGTGAAGGAGACCAGACTACAGAGGTAAAGAGGGAGTTACCTGCTGGTGGTGAAGGAGACCAGACTACAGGGGACGTTTACCTGCTGGTGGTGAAGGAGACCAGACTACTAGAAGGGAGTTACCTGCTGGTGGTGAGGAGGAGACCAGACTACAGAGGGAGTTTACCTTGCGGGGTGAAGGAGACCAGACTACAGAGGTAAAGAGGGAGTTTACCTGCTGGTGGTGAAGGAGACCAGACTACAGAGGTAAAGAGGAGTTTACCTGCTGGTGGTGAAGGAGACCAGACTAACAGAGGTAAAGAGGGAGTTTACCTGCTTGCGTGGTTGAAGGAGACCAGACTACAGAGGGAGTGTTTACCTGCTTGGTGGTGAAGGAGACCAGACTACCAGAGGGATTTACCTGCCTGGTGGTGAAGGAGACCAGACTACAGAGGGGAGTTTACCTGCTGCGTGGTGAGGAGACCAGACTACAGATGGAGGTTTACCTGCTGGTGGTGAAGGAGACCAGACTACAGAGGTAAAGAGGGAGTTTACCTGCTGGTGGTGAAGGAGACCAGACTACAGAGGTAAAGAGGGAGTTTACCTGCTGGTGGTGAAGGAGACCAGACTACAGAGGTAAAGAGGGAGTTTACCTGCTGGTGGTGAAGGAGACCAGACTACAGAGGGAGTTTACCTGCTGGTGGTGAAGGAGACCAGACTACAGAGGGAGTTTACCTGCTGGTGGTGAAGGAGACCAGACTACAGAGGGGTTTACCTGCTGGTGGTGAAGGAGACCAGACTACAGAGGTAAAGAGGGAGTTTACCTGCTGGTGGTGAAGGAGACCAGACTACAGAGGTAAAGAGGGAGTTTACCTGCTGGTGGTGAAGGAGACCAGACTACAGAGGTAAAGAGGGAGTTTACCTGCTGGTGGTGAAGGAGACCAGACTACAGAGGGAGTTTACCTGTTGGTGGTGAAGGAGACCAGACTACAGAGGGAGTTTACCTGCTGGTGGTGAAGGAGACCAGACTACAGAGGTAAAGAGGGAGTTTACCTGCTGGTGGTGAAGGAGACCAGACTACAGAGGGAGTTTACCTGCTGGTGGTGAAGGAGACCAGACTACAGAGGGAGTTTACCTGCTGGTGGTGAAGGAGACCAGACTACAGAGGTAAAGAGGGAGTTTACCTGCTGGTGGTGAAGGAGACCAGACTACAGAGGTAAAGAGGGAGTTTACCTGCTGGTGGTGAAGGAGACCAGACTACAGAGGTAAAGAGGGAGTTTACCTGCTGGTGGTGAAGGAGACCAGACTACAGAGGAGGGAGTTTACCTGCTGGTGGTGAAGGAGACCAGACTACAGAGGGAGTTTACCTGCTGGTGGTGAAGGAGACCAGACTACAGAGGGAGTTTACCTGCTGGTGGTGAAGGAGACCAGACTACAGAGGGAGTTTACCTGCTGGTGGTGAAGGAGACCAGACTACAGAGGGAGTTTACCTGCTGGTGGTGAAGGAGACCAGACTACAGAGGTAAAGAGGGAGTTTACCTGCTGGTGGTGAAGGAGACCAGACTACAGAGGTAAAGAGGGAGTTTACCTGCTGGTGGTGAAGGAGACCAGACTACAGAGGTAAAGAGGAGTTTACCTGCTGGTGGTGAAGGAGACCAGACTACAGAGGGGAGTTACCTGCTGGTGGTGAAGGAGACCAGACTACAGAC
>NW_022264657.1:0-15000 GCF_002021735.2 Oncorhynchus kisutch
TAAAACGGTTGTCATGCATCCGCCCCTTGATCACGTCCTGTGTTTCGGTCATGTATGGAGGGTTTAGAAACCGGCAAACCTTCTCTCTGGCTTACTATGAAACGTCCGGCAGTAGTAGAAGTTAATTGGGTGTTTCCATCCCCACCATCTCAGTCGTGGGTAATTCAGAGGTTTTGGGTAATAGTGACCAGGGAATTACTCCCTTCCAGGATCGTAACGTTTCCAGAGGTATATCATCCCTAGACAGTGAATTGGTTCGTAGTCCAAGTAAAAAATGGTTCGGTTGTCCAGGCTAAGTGCGGCGGGGTAAGGGGTCCCCCAGCGGGAAATTCCTCTGCGGGGTCCGATACCTCGCCAGACATTATCTGGGCACCCCAGGGGTTATTCGGCAGACGCGATCCTCCAGCCGCAGCGCATAACCCAAAAGCCCCTCTTTTGGGTATCCCAACCCGCTAGGAGGAAACACGCGCTACTGAACCTACTGCCAATCCAGATCTAATCTGGGGTAGATAGTGGTCCAGCGCGTTACGTGAGTCTCCCGTGTGTAGGGGGGCTGGGAGGGTTGAGCCGATAGGTCTGCCAACAGGCCCCAGAGGGGTCCCGAAGGAGTCCGGTCTACCATTTCCTCCCTTCTTCTTGCTTGGTGTATGGTTGGGCCTGATTGCTTAGGGTCCGCTCGCTGCGGGGGAGTCGAATAGCCGGGCCCCCAGAGTAGTTGGAGAAAAAAGGTTCTCGTCCGTTGGGGGTGCTGGTGGGTGTCTCCAAAAAATATTTTGAAGGGTGGTAGGTAGGTGAAGGTTTTTTGGTCTATTTGTGTTCTATTTTATTGTTTATTTTGGTCAAGGGTCCATGGTCATGGTAACCCTGAGTTCAAGAGACTTTGAAAATAAAATAATATATGTATTTATGTACATATGTATTAATTTTTAATTTGTATTCTTTTTTTTTAATTTTTTTGGGGTTGTTTCCTATTGGTCCAGGTTCCATGGTCATGGTAGCCCAAAGAGAAGAACATTTGATATTTTGTTAAATATAAATTGGTTCCCTAGTGATTATTGTTACAGGATCCAAGGGATCAATAAGGATAATTATAAAGTACATTTTTAAGAGTCTGTAATCATTGTAGCTCTCAAATACTATAAAATAACTATTTTATGGTTCTAATGGCCACCTTAATATTCCTAGGGGAGCCTACTGGTAAAAGGGCCGATGGCTAAGTATTAGTGTTGTCTGTCAGCAGGGTTGGGACCAAGGATGAGGTGGGGGCACCACATGCATACACACATGAACATAAAGGGATGTGCCTATACACATATTTTTTACATATACAAAAGCATAAACATACAACACAACCAGTGGTGTGAGGGATAGCATACAACGTCACACTCCACTACATCCTAGGTGTTGCATATATATGAGAGCTGTGTAAAAATCCAATTAAGGAAAGTAAGTGTACAAAAAAAGAGTAGCCAAAAGGAGCTACCCCCGAAGTCCGTGTGGAATCTGCTTCCTCACAGTCTCACACGGGTCTAGGGGTAGCCCAGCCACGACGCGTTTCTGCCTACTCGGCTTCATCAGTAGCAGGGAGGAGAATATATAAATAAAATGAAATAAAAGGTGCAAAAAGTAGTAAAAATGTATGTATATATATCTACATGTACAGTAGGGTGTACTGTGCAATTTACTTGCCTTGAATGTAGTCCTGGTTGGATGTGTGGAGCGAAATGTTTACTGTCCGGTGGTCTCCTCGTAAAGTTGTGAGGAGAGCTAACTCTCCGGTGTGTGCGCGTGTGGGAATATGGCTTAGGGTTATTTCGATTGGTCTGTACTGTTACTAGGTAGGATAGCCGCTAACAGGTTGTGGTGTGGAGGAATCAGATGAAGGTGAGAGTGGAATGGGGATGCAGTCAAGTGGATGGGCAGTTAGAGTGGAGGTCAAGCACATCTAATAACAATACCATGGAGACCCAATGTGATAAATGTTCAACCTTGTAGTGACACAAGCTTTTCAAATGTTATTTGGTATGAATGAAGAGTGGAGTGTGACAAAATAGGAGACACAATACATTGTAAGGGACAGACAGGGTTAACAACATGAGGTCAGGTACAGATACATGTACACACACAAACATACACAGAGGGGTTGGAACTGGGGTTGCAGTTCGGGTTAGGGGCCAGGGCTAAGGTCAGAGACGGTATTAAGAATGGTAGGGGTTGGATTGGCCAAGGTTAGAGTTGGAGTGGTTTAAGGCTAAGGTTGAGGTCCAAATAAGAATGGTCAGGGCTAGATTTAGAGTAGGATGGTTAAGGTGAGGGTTAAGGTTAGGGTTGGGGTTGGAATAGTTACAGTTAGGGTTGGAGTTATTCAGGTTGGGGTTAAGGTCAAAGTAAGAAGGCTAGGGTTAGGTTCAGTGTTGAATATTTTGGTGTTTTGCCCGTGTGAGAGAGGTTTTATTTTTGGGAAGGCCTCTGTCGTGGATCCCTGTGGGGAATTGTATAGGAGAAGTAGACTCTTTGCTTTTGGGGTGCTGTTTGGGTTGTGGGTGTCTGAGAGGTACCAGGTGAATTTTAAGTAGGACTAGAAGTCCTGGGGGTCAAGAGGAGCCATACGTGGAGTTCCTGTGATGTGTAGAAGTATAATAGATCCTCCTGTGGAAAGTGTGTATTTGACCTACGTGTCACCATTGACTTGTGTGTTAGCGTTGGGAGCGGTCTGCTCTGGTAGGGGGTTTGGGGTTGGAAATACCCGAAGGTAAGGTTCTGTGGGTCCAGGAAAGGTAGAGGGTAGAGTGGACATCTGTGGGTTCCTATAGAATTTTTAGTTGGGGTTCTGGGTAAACCATAGGTCTGGTGATAGGTCTTTGAATGTGGTTGAGTTATTTTTCCTCCGATTTTTGTTGGGTCACGTTGCTTATATGCAGTAAGGTACGATGTGCAGGGAAAAGTAGTGGCCGTGGTTTTTAGGTATTTTTGTGGTGTTAGAGGGCATGAACCTTGTTTATTTAATAAGGGGTAGTGGCAGATAGGATAACTAGGGGGGTGTTCCTTTTACCCGGATCGAAAATGGTGTTGTTTTTATCTTTTCTAGTTGGCGCTTGTTAGCGGAGTTTTAGCTTTGATCGCGTTCGTGTCCACTTGGGTTCAGGGATATGCGGTAGAGTTGGCTGTTTTGCGGTGTTCAAGTCCACTTGGATTATGGGATGTACGGGTCCGAAAAAGCTTTTTTATGCTGTTTCCAGTTTTTTTTATATGGGTGGGGGTCTTACCTAGGTTTTTGGTATGTGGGTGTATGGTGCAGGGGTGTGAGTGTGGTGGGCCTATAATGTAATTTGTATCATTTTGCTCCTAAGTTGGAGATACGTTTGTCAGGATGGGTAAAAAGTCTCTTACACCTGTGTCAGTGTAGTGAGTCCAGTTCTTTGTTGAAAAAGGTCTTTGTCTTTAGCTAAAAGAGGTAGTGTCTGGAGAAAAAAAAGGGCCTTTAGTCTTGAGTAAAAAAAGGGTGGTATCTTTGAGAAAAAATCCTCTTTAGCTGAAGAAGGGTAGTGTCTTAAAAAGGTCTTAGTCTAGAGTAAAAAAGGGGGGGGGGGATCTTTGAGAGAGATCTTCTTTAGTGGAAAAAGGTAAGATCTTGGAGAAGGGGTCTTCTTTCGTTGAGAAAAAAGGGGGGGGATTCCTTTTGTTGAAAAACGGGGGGGTGGGGGTAGTGTTCATCAAAAAATAGTTTTTGAGTATGTTGTAGTAGAGTCCAGGTTCTTTGGGAAAAAAGGCTTTGGGGTTGATGAAAATAGTAGGTGGTATACATCCAGGGGTCAGGAGTAGAGTAGGGTTATTTTAGTTGGTATATAATCTAATGATAATTTTTTACCTATTCACCATCAAACCAATCCTGAGGGTGCAAGGGTGGAGAAGAAACCCTTGTATAAGGCCGGATTTGGGAGGATCCCAGTGAGTGTAAGGGATAAAAAAGTCCTTAGCTTGCTGCGTCCATACCCAACACCTAGCAACGCAGCGGTGACTCGCCATTGGTTTGGTTTCTAGTTTTGAGTCGGTTGATCCACTTCCATCTCTGACACGTGGAAACCGGAGGGGGGAAGGGAGGGGTTGCACTCCACATCATATACGCGCAGGTCGGAGGGTACGGGCGCGGCCGGCCAAAGTTGTAGGCCCCATGGTCGCCCACTTGTAGATTAACCCGTTGGTTGGGTTAAAGGACTGTCTGTCTGTAGGGTTAGGGTTAGGTATGGTTTTAGAATGGTTAAGGTTAGGGTTTAGGGTTAGGGTAAGATATGGTTTTTTAAGAAGGGTTAAGGTTAGGGTTAAGTTTAGGTATGGGTTTCGGGATGGTTAAGGTTAGGGTTAGGGTTAGGGTAAGGTATAGAAAGGGTTAAGTTTAGGTAGGTCTGTCAACTCAACTTAGGATCAGGCAAAGCCCTTGAGTTGCGTACCTTATGCAGGTCCGGTCCTCGGTTGGTTGCCATGTGTCCATGTCGAGTGGTATGGTCATGATGTCCAGGTCCGCTATGTCAACGGAAGTGGAAAGCATAGTGCAACCTGGGAGTTTACTCTCTTTCGGATCCTTCTTTTTTAGCTCCATGTTGTCTATGTATTCACTTCAGTGTTCGTCAGTCTTTGGTCCTGGATGTTTTCAATCATGTGTATGATTGGGAGTTATTCCCTTCCAGGATCCTATTTCCAAATCAACCCATGTCTAGTCGAATCCAGCTGGTCTGTAGGGTATACTTGGCGTAGGATCAGGCAAAACCATCGAGTTGCGTACCTTGTGCAGGTCCGGGCCTCGGTCGGTTGCCATGTGTCCCTGTCAAGTGGTCAGTCTATAACAGCCAGTGGTTTGAGCAGACAAAAACCCAGAAGGCGAGCCCTCTATACGGTTGTCATGCATCCGCCCCTGGAGTCACGTCCTGTGTTTCGGTCAGTGTATGGAGGGTTTAGAAACCGGCAAACCTTCTCTGGCTTACGTATGAAACGTCCGGCAGTAGTAGAAGTTAATTGGGTGTTTCCATCCCCACCATCTCAGTCGTGGGTAATTCAGAGGTTTTGGGTAATAGTGACCAGTGGAATTACTCCCTTCCAGGATCGTAACGTTTCCAGAGGTATATCATCCCTAGACAGTGAATTGGTTCGTAGTCCAAGTAAAAAATGGTTCGGTTGTCCAGGCTAAGTGCGGCGGGGTAAGGGGTCCCCCAGCGGGAAATTCCTCTGCGGGGTCCGATACCTCGCCAGACATTATCTGGGCACCCCAGGGGTTATTCGGCAGACGCGATCCTCCAGCCGCAGCGCATAACCCAAAAGCCCCTCTTTTGGGTATCCCAACCCGCTAGGAGGAAACACGCGCTACTGAACCTACTGCCAATCCAGATCTAATCTGGGGTAGATAGTGGTCCAGCGCGTTACGTGAGTCTCCCGTGTGTAGGGGGGCTGGGAGGGTTGAGCCGATAGGTCTGCCAACAGGCCCCAGAGGGGTCCCGAAGGAGTCCGGTCTACCATTTCCTCCCTTCTTCTTGCTTGGTGTATGGTTGGGCCTGATTGCTTAGGGTCCGCTCGCTGCGGGGGAGTCGAATAGCCGGGCCCCCAGAGTAGTTGGAGAAAAATGGTTCTCGTCCGTTGGGGGTGCTGGTGGGTGTCTCCAAAAAAATATTTTTGAAGGGTGGTAGGTAGGTGAAGGTTTTTTGGTCTATTTGTGTTCTATTTTATTGTTTATTTTGGTCAAGGGTCCATGGTCATGGTAACCCTGAGTTCAAGAGACTTTGAAAATAAAATAATATATGTATTTATGTACATATGTATTAATTTTTAATTTGTATTCTTTTGTTTTTTAATTTTTTGGGGTTGTTTCCTATTGGTCCAGGTTCCATGGTCATGGTAGCCCAAAGAGAAGAACATTTGATATTTTGTTAAATATAAATTGGTTCCCTAGTGATTATTGTTACAGGATCCAAGGGATCAATAAGGATAATTATAAAGTACATTTTTAAGAGTCTGTAATCATTGTAGCTCTCAAATACTATAAAATAACTATTTTATGGTTCTAATGGCCACCTTAATATTCCTAGGGGAGCCTACTGGTAAAAGGGCCGATGGCTAAGTATTAGTGTCTGTCTGTCAGCAGGGTTGGGACCAAGGATGAGGTGGGGGCACACATGCATACACACATGAACATAAAAGGGGATGTGCCTATACACATATTTTTTACATATACAAAAGCATAAACATACAACACAACCAGTGGTGTGAGGGATAGCATACAACGTCACACTCCACTACATCCTAGTGTGTGCATATATATGAGAGCTGTGTAAAAATCCAATTAAGGAAAGTAAAGTGTACAAATAAAAGAGTAGCCAAAAGGAGCTACCCCCGAAGTCCGTGTGGAATCTGCTTTCCTCACAGTCTCACACGGGTCTAGGGGTAGCCCAGCCACGACGCGTTTCTGCCTTACTCGGCTTCATCAGGTAGCAGGGAGGAGAATATATAAATAAAATTGAAATAAAAGGTGCAAAAAGTAGTAAAAATGTATGTATATATATCTACATGTACAGTAGGGTGTACTGTGCAATTTACTTGCCTTGAATGTAGTCCTGGTTGGATGTGTGGAGCGAAATGTTTACTGTCCGGTGGTCTCCTCGTAAAGTTGTGAGGAGAGCTAACTCTCCGGTGTGTGCGCGTGTGGGAATATGGCTTAGGGTTATTTCGATTGGTCTGTACTGTTACTAGGTAGGATAGCCGCTAACAGGTTGTGGTGTGGAGGAATCAGATGAAGGTGAGAGTGGAATGGGGATGCAGTCAAGTGGATGGGCAGTTAGAGTGGAGGTCAAGCACATCTAATAACAATACCATGGAGACCCAATGTGATAAATGTTCAACCTTGTAGTGACACAAGCTTTTCAAATGTTATTTGGTATGAATGAAGAGTGGAGTGTGACAAAATAGGAGACACAATACATTGTAAGGGACAGACAGGGTTAACAACATGAGGTCAGGTACAGATACATGTACACACACAAACATACACAGAGGGGTTGGAACTGGGGTTGCAGTTCGGGTTAGGGGCCAGGGCTAAGGTCAGAGACGGTATTAAGAATGGTAGGGGTTGGATTGGCCAAGGTTAGAGTTGGAGTGGTTTAAGGCTAAGGTTGAGGTCCAAATAAGAATGGTCAGGGCTAGATTTAGAGTAGGATGGTTAAGGTGAGGGTTAAGGTTAGGGTTGGGGTTGGAATAGTTACAGTTAGGGTTGGAGTTATTCAGGTTGGGGTTAAGGTCAAAGTAAGAAGGCTAGGGTTAGGTTCAGTGTTGAATATTTTGGTGTTTTGCCCGTGTGAGAGAGGTTTTATTTTTGGGAAGGCCTCTGTCGTGGATCCCTGTGGGGAATTGTATAGGAGAAGTAGACTCTTTGCTTTTGGGGTGCTGTTTGGGTTGTGGGTGTCTGAGAGGTACCAGGTGAATTTTAAGTAGGACTAGAAGTCCTGGGGGTCAAGAGGAGCCATACGTGGAGTTCCTGTGATGTGTAGAAGTATAATAGATCCTCCTGTGGAAAGTGTGTATTTGACCTACGTGTCACCATTGACTTGTGTGTTAGCGTTGGGAGCGGTCTGCTCTGGTAGGGGGTTTGGGGTTGGAAATACCCGAAGGTAAGGTTCTGTGGGTCCAGGAAAGGTAGAGGGTAGAGTGGACATCTGTGGGTTCCTATAGAATTTTTAGTTGGGGTTCTGGGTAAACCATAGGTCTGGTGATAGGTCTTTGAATGTGGTTGAGTTATTTTTCCTCCGATTTTTGTTGGGTCACGTTGCTTATATGCAGTAAGGTACGATGTGCAGGGAAAAGTAGTGGCCGTGGTTTTTAGGTATTTTTGTGGTGTTAGAGGGCATGAACCTTGTTTATTTAATAAGGGGTAGTGGCAGATAGGATAACTAGGGGGGTGTTCCTTTTACCCGGATCGAAAATGGTGTTGTTTTTATCTTTTCTAGTTGGCGCTTGTTAGCGGAGTTTTAGCTTTGATCGCGTTCGTGTCCACTTGGGTTCAGGGATATGCGGTAGAGTTGGCTGTTTTGCGGTGTTCAAGTCCACTTGGATTATGGGATGTACGGGTCCGAAAAAGCTTTTTTATGCTGTTTCCAGTTTTTTTTATATGGGTGGGGGTCTTACCTAGGTTTTTGGTATGTGGGTGTATGGTGCAGGGGTGTGAGTGTGGTGGGCCTATAATGTAATTTGTATCATTTTGCTCCTAAGTTGGAGATACGTTTGTCAGGATGGGTAAAAAGTCTCTTACACCTGTGTCAGTGTAGTGAGTCCAGTTCTTTGTTGAAAAAGGTCTTTGTCTTTAGCTAAAAGAGGTAGTGTCTGGAGAAAAAAAAGGGCCTTTAGTCTTGAGTAAAAAAAGGGTGGTATCTTTGAGAAAAAATCCTCTTTAGCTGAAGAAGGGTAGTGTCTTAAAAAGGTCTTAGTCTAGAGTAAAAAAGGGGGGGGGGGATCTTTGAGAGAGATCTTCTTTAGTGGAAAAAGGTAAGATCTTGGAGAAGGGGTCTTCTTTCGTTGAGAAAAAAGGGGGGGGATTCCTTTTGTTGAAAAACGGGGGGGTGGGGGTAGTGTTCATCAAAAAATAGTTTTTGAGTATGTTGTAGTAGAGTCCAGGTTCTTTGGGAAAAAAGGCTTTGGGGTTGATGAAAATAGTAGGTGGTATACATCCAGGGGTCAGGAGTAGAGTAGGGTTATTTTAGTTGGTATATAATCTAATGATAATTTTTTACCTATTCACCATCAAACCAATCCTGAGGGTGCAAGGGTGGAGAAGAAACCCTTGTATAAGGCCGGATTTGGGAGGATCCCAGTGAGTGTAAGGGATAAAAAAGTCCTTAGCTTGCTGCGTCCATACCCAACACCTAGCAACGCAGCGGTGACTCGCCATTGGTTTGGTTTCTAGTTTTGAGTCGGTTGATCCACTTCCATCTCTGACACGTGGAAACCGGAGGGGGGAAGGGAGGGGTTGCACTCCACATCATATACGCGCAGGTCGGAGGGTACGGGCGCGGCCGGCCAAAGTTGTAGGCCCCATGGTCGCCCACTTGTAGATTAACCCGTTGGTTGGGTTAAAGGACTGTCTGTCTGTAGGGTTAGGGTTAGGTATGGTTTTAGAATGGTTAAGGTTAGGGTTTAGGGTTAGGGTAAGATATGGTTTTTTAAGAAGGGTTAAGGTTAGGGTTAAGTTTAGGTATGGGTTTCGGGATGGTTAAGGTTAGGGTTAGGGTTAGGGTAAGGTATAGAAAGGGTTAAGTTTAGGTAGGTCTGTCAACTCAACTTAGGATCAGGCAAAGCCCTTGAGTTGCGTACCTTATGCAGGTCCGGTCCTCGGTTGGTTGCCATGTGTCCATGTCGAGTGGTATGGTCATGATGTCCAGGTCCGCTATGTCAACGGAAGTGGAAAGCATAGTGCAACCTGGGAGTTTACTCTCTTTCGGATCCTTCTTTTTTAGCTCCATGTTGTCTATGTATTCACTTCAGTGTTCGTCAGTCTTTGGTCCTGGATGTTTTCAATCATGTGTATGATTGGGAGTTATTCCCTTCCAGGATCCTATTTCCAAATCAACCCATGTCTAGTCGAATCCAGCTGGTCTGTAGGGTATACTTGGCGTAGGATCAGGCAAAACCATCGAGTTGCGTACCTTGTGCAGGTCCGGGCCTCGGTCGGTTGCCATGTGTCCCTGTCAAGTGGTCAGTCTATAACAGCCAGTGGTTTGAGCAGACAAAAACCCAGAAGGCGAGCCCTCTATACGGTTGTCATGCATCCGCCCCTGGAGTCACGTCCTGTGTTTCGGTCAGTGTATGGAGGGTTTAGAAACCGGCAAACCTTCTCTGGCTTACGTATGAAACGTCCGGCAGTAGTAGAAGTTAATTGGGTGTTTCCATCCCCACCATCTCAGTCGTGGGTAATTCAGAGGTTTTGGGTAATAGTGACCAGTGGAATTACTCCCTTCCAGGATCGTAACGTTTCCAGAGGTATATCATCCCTAGACAGTGAATTGGTTCGTAGTCCAAGTAAAAAATGGTTCGGTTGTCCAGGCTAAGTGCGGCGGGGTAAGGGGTCCCCCAGCGGGAAATTCCTCTGCGGGGTCCGATACCTCGCCAGACATTATCTGGGCACCCCAGGGGTTATTCGGCAGACGCGATCCTCCAGCCGCAGCGCATAACCCAAAAGCCCCTCTTTTGGGTATCCCAACCCGCTAGGAGGAAACACGCGCTACTGAACCTACTGCCAATCCAGATCTAATCTGGGGTAGATAGTGGTCCAGCGCGTTACGTGAGTCTCCCGTGTGTAGGGGGGCTGGGAGGGTTGAGCCGATAGGTCTGCCAACAGGCCCCAGAGGGGTCCCGAAGGAGTCCGGTCTACCATTTCCTCCCTTCTTCTTGCTTGGTGTATGGTTGGGCCTGATTGCTTAGGGTCCGCTCGCTGCGGGGGAGTCGAATAGCCGGGCCCCCAGAGTAGTTGGAGAAAAATGGTTCTCGTCCGTTGGGGGTGCTGGTGGGTGTCTCCAAAAAATATTTTTGAAGGGTGGTAGGTAGGTGAAGGTTTTTTGGTCTATTTGTGTTCTATTTTATTGTTTATTTTGGTCAAGGGTCCATGGTCATGGTAACCCTGAGTTCAAGAGACTTTGAAAATAAAATAATATATGTATTTATGTACATATGTATTAATTTTTAATTTGTATTCTTTTGTTTTTTAATTTTTTTGGGGTTGTTTCCTATTGGTCCAGGTTCCATGGTCATGGTAGCCCAAAGAGAAGAACATTTGATATTTTGTTAAATATAAATTGGTTCCCTAGTGATTATTGTTACAGGATCCAAGGGATCAATAAGGATAATTATAAAGTACATTTTTAAGAGTCTGTAATCATTGTAGCTCTCAAATACTATAAAATAACTATTTTATGGTTCTAATGGCCACCTTAATATTCCTAGGGGAGCCTACTGGTAAAAGGGCCGATGGCTAAGTATTAGTGTCTGTCTGTCAGCAGGGTTGGGACCAAGGATGAGGTGGGGGCACACATGCATACACACATGAACATAAAAGGGGATGTGCCTATACACATATTTTTTACATATACAAAAGCATAAACATACAACACAACCAGTGGTGTGAGGGATAGCATACAACGTCACACTCCACTACATCCTAGTGTGTGCATATATATGAGAGCTGTGTAAAAATCCAATTAAGGAAAGTAAAGTGTACAAATAAAAGAGTAGCCAAAAGGAGCTACCCCCGAAGTCCGTGTGGAATCTGCTTTCCTCACAGTCTCACACGGGTCTAGGGGTAGCCCAGCCACGACGCGTTTCTGCCTTACTCGGCTTCATCAGGTAGCAGGGAGGAGAATATATAAATAAAATTGAAATAAAAGGTGCAAAAAGTAGTAAAAATGTATGTATATATATCTACATGTACAGTAGGGTGTACTGTGCAATTTACTTGCCTTGAATGTAGTCCTGGTTGGATGTGTGGAGCGAAATGTTTACTGTCCGGTGGTCTCCTCGTAAAGTTGTGAGGAGAGCTAACTCTCCGGTGTGTGCGCGTGTGGGAATATGGCTTAGGGTTATTTCGATTGGTCTGTACTGTTACTAGGTAGGATAGCCGCTAACAGGTTGTGGTGTGGAGGAATCAGATGAAGGTGAGAGTGGAATGGGGATGCAGTCAAGTGGATGGGCAGTTAGAGTGGAGGTCAAGCACATCTAATAACAATACCATGGAGACCCAATGTGATAAATGTTCAACCTTGTAGTGACACAAGCTTTTCAAATGTTATTTGGTATGAATGAAGAGTGGAGTGTGACAAAATAGGAGACACAATACATTGTAAGGGACAGACAGGGTTAACAACATGAGGTCAGGTACAGATACATGTACACACACAAACATACACAGAGGGGTTGGAACTGGGGTTGCAGTTCGGGTTAGGGGCCAGGGCTAAGGTCAGAGACGGTATTAAGAATGGTAGGGGTTGGATTGGCCAAGGTTAGAGTTGGAGTGGTTTAAGGCTAAGGTTGAGGTCCAAATAAGAATGGTCAGGGCTAGATTTAGAGTAGGATGGTTAAGGTGAGGGTTAAGGTTAGGGTTGGGGTTGGAATAGTTACAGTTAGGGTTGGAGTTATTCAGGTTGGGGTTAAGGTCAAAGTAAGAAGGCTAGGGTTAGGTTCAGTGTTGAATATTTTGGTGTTTTGCCCGTGTGAGAGAGGTTTTATTTTTGGGAAGGCCTCTGTCGTGGATCCCTGTGGGGAATTGTATAGGAGAAGTAGACTCTTTGCTTTTGGGGTGCTGTTTGGGTTGTGGGTGTCTGAGAGGTACCAGGTGAATTTTAAGTAGGACTAGAAGTCCTGGGGGTCAAGAGGAGCCATACGTGGAGTTCCTGTGATGTGTAGAAGTATAATAGATCCTCCTGTGGAAAGTGTGTATTTGACCTACGTGTCACCATTGACTTGTGTGTTAGCGTTGGGAGCGGTCTGCTCTGGTAGGGGGTTTGGGGTTGGAAATACCCGAAGGTAAGGTTCTGTGGGTCCAGGAAAGGTAGAGGGTAGAGTGGACATCTGTGGGTTCCTATAGAATTTTTAGTTGGGGTTCTGGGTAAACCATAGGTCTGGTGATAGGTCTTTGAATGTGGTTGAGTTATTTTTCCTCCGATTTTTGTTGGGTCACGTTGCTTATATGCAGTAAGGTACGATGTGCAGGGAAAAGTAGTGGCCGTGGTTTTTAGGTATTTTTGTGGTGTTAGAGGGCATGAACCTTGTTTATTTAATAAGGGGTAGTGGCAGATAGGATAACTAGGGGGGTGTTCCTTTTACCCGGATCGAAAATGGTGTTGTTTTTATCTTTTCTAGTTGGCGCTTGTTAGCGGAGTTTTAGCTTTGATCGCGTTCGTGTCCACTTGGGTTCAGGGATATGCGGTAGATTTGGCTGTTTTGCGGTGTTCAAGTCCACTTGGATTATGGGATGTACAGGGTCCGAAAAAGCTTTTTTATGCTGTTTCCAGTTTTTTTATATGGGTGGGGGTCTTACCTAGGTTTTTGGTATGTGGGTGTATGGTGCAGGGGTGTGAGTGTGGTGGGCCTATAATGTAATTTGTATCATTTTGCTCCTAAGTTGGAGATACGTTTGTCAGGATGGGTAAAAAGTCTCTTACACCTGTGTCAGTGTAGTGAGTCCAGTTCTTTGTTGAAAAAGGTCTTTGTCTTTAGCTAAAAGAGGTAGTGTCTGGAGAAAAAAAAGGGCCTTTAGTCTTGAGTAAAAAAAGGTGGTATCTTTGAGAAAAAATCCTCTTTAGCTGAAGAAGGGTAGTGTCTTAAAAAGGTCTTAGTCTAGAGTAAAAAAGGGGGGGGGGTATCTTTGAGAGAGATCTTCTTTAGTGGAAAAAGGTAAGATCTTGGAGAAGGGGTCTTCTTTCGTTGAGAAAAAAGGGGGGGGATTCCTTTTGTTGAAAAACGGGGGGGTGGGGGTAGTGTTCATCAAAAAATAGTTTTTGAGTATGTTGTAGTAGAGTCCAGGTTCTTTGGGAAAAAAGGCTTTGGGGTTGATGAAAATAGTAGGTGGTATACATCCAGGGGTCAGGAGTAGAGTAGGGTTATTTTAGTTGGTATATAATCTAATGATAATTTTTTACCTATTCACCATCAAACCAATCCTGAGGGTGCAAGGGTGGAGAAGAAACCCTTGTATAAGGCCGGATTTGGGAGGATCCCAGTGAGTGTAAGGGATAAAAAAGTCCTTAGCTTGCTGCGTCCATACCCAACACATAGCAACGCAGCGGTGACTCGCCATTGGTTTGGTTTCTAGTTTTGAGTCGGTTGATCCACTTCCATCTCTGACACGTGGAAACCGGAGGGGGGAAGGGAGGGGTTGCACTCCACATCATATACGCGCAGGTCGGAGGGTACGGGCGCGGCCGGCCAAAGTTGTAGGCCCCATGGTCGCCACTTGTAGATTAACCCGTTGGTTGGGTTAAAGGCCTGTCTGTCTGTAGGGTTAGGGTTAGGTATGGTTTTAGAATGGTTAAGGTTAGGGTTTAGGGTTAGGGTAAGATATGGTTTTTAAGAAGGGTTAAGGTTAGGGTTAAGTTTAGGTATGGGTTTCGGGATGGTTAAGGTTAGGGGTTAGGGTTAGGGTAAGGTATAGAAAGGGTTAAGTTTAGGTAGGTCTGTCAACTCAACTTAGGATCAGGCAAAGCCCTTGAGTTGGGGTTAGGGTTAGGGTTAGGGTTAGGGTTAGGGTTAGGGTAAGGTATAGAAAGGGTTAAGTTTAGGTAGGTCTGTCAACTCAACTTAGGATCAGGCAAAGCCCTTGAGTTGCGTACCTTATGCAGGTCCGGTCCTCGGTTGGTTGCCATGTGTCCATGTCGAGTGGTATGGTCATGATGTCCAGGTCCGCTATGTCAACGGAAGTGGAAAGCATAGTGCAACCTGGGAGTTTACTCTCTTTCGGATCCTTCTTTTTTAGCTCCATGTTGTCTATGTATTCACTTCAGTGTTCGTCAGTCTTTGGTCCTGGATGTTTTCAATCATGTGTATGATTGGGAGTTATTCCCTTCCAGGATCCTATTTCCAAATCAACCCATGTCTAGTCGAATCCAGCTGGTCTGTAGGGTATACTTGGCGTAGGATCAGGCAAAACCATCGAGTTGCGTACCTTGTGCAGGTCCGGGCCTCGGTCGGTTGCCATGTGTCCCTGTCAAGTGGTCAGTCTATAACAGCCAGTGGTTTGAGCAGACAAAACCCAGAAGGCGAGCCCTCTATACGGTTGTCATGCATCCGCCCCTGGAGTCACGTCCTGTGTTTCGGTCAGTGTATGGAGGGTTTAGAAACCGGCAAACCTTCTCTGGCTTACGTATGAAACGTCCGGCAGTAGTAGAAGTTAATTGGGTGTTTCCATCCCCACCATCTCAGTCGTGGTAATTCAGAGGTTTTGGGTAATAGTGACCAGTGGAATTACTCCCTTCCAGGATC